>NW_008655578.1:401-14985 GCF_000695815.1 Acanthisitta chloris
GGAACCATTTCCAGAGTCATTAGCAGATTAATGTAGCTTAGCATGATTCGCAATCATAAGAGGCCAAGCTCTTATTTGCGGTAAGGCTAAGGACTCCAGTGGAAGTATGCCAGTAATAGATTTAGTCTAGCATGATTTTATTTCAACAGCTTCAGTCAATGAAAAACCCCAAAATTAGCTGTTCTGTTAGAAACGCACAAGACCAGATCTGCCCAGCAGCAAAGCAGCTTACAGTCTGCTAAGCTGGAAGCAGGTTTGATCCCACTTACATTCTGCCTCTCCCCAGTCCCTCACTTCCTAAATTAGTAGCAGCAGGAGGTGACAGGGTTGGACTCTCCAAACTAGAGCTCCAGGAATAATTTCATGATTATGCTTGATTTTAGCAGGATGGGGTTTGAGAAAAAGCCTGCCATTGGCTGTCCTCTGCCCAAAGGAGAGACAGGCAAAAGGACTGTCCAAAAGGATCTGTCCTTTCAGTCCCTTAATCTGCCCTTCTATCACCAATCAACACCCAGAAGCAGGTCTGTATGGAGAAAAGGTGTGACATCCAGCCACACCTCCCCATGGTGCTCCCCAACACAACTGGTAAAATAAGGAGAATATAAATAATTGGCTGTGGGGATTAGTGCAGTCCAAACCCACTGAGTGACATTTTTCCAGAAGCCAAGCTCCTTGGCAATCTTTGATAGGGAGCTTAAGCTTGCAGGCCTTCTGAATGCAGGAGGGTATTTTTCTTCAGCCGGATAAAGAGAGCTGCTTTGTCCTGGCTGCTGCAGGTTTTCAGATCTTGGTCTCATCTGAGCTCACAAAGACAGGAAAAGCCACAACGGAAAGGAAAATCCTAGGATGCATTGGGAGTGCAAAAGTGGTATAGGAAAAGCCATTCTCCCCCATATACCTTCAGAGAGGGTCATTGCCTTCACTTTTTCGGCTTGAGTCTGGCTTGAGGAAATTTCTTTATACCCTCAGGATGTAAGTACTGCAGCTGTGAATGTGGTAGTAAGTAAAACCAAGAATCACCATCTAGGCAGGATGCAAAGAGGGAAGTTCTTCACTTCCAAATATGTGGTGAGCCTTTTAAAGCAGGACTTTATTTTCCTGCGCTCAAGAGGAAAAGGAAATGGACAGTTGCAACAACATGCAACAACATATCCAGGATTCTGCTGGTCAGAGGGAGAATATTGTATGGTTAGTTTGCCTCAATTTTTTGACAGGAGTATTAGAGAAATCCAGTTTTGGAATTGAGCCAGAAAAAATACCACGTCTGTCAACTGCTCTCTTTTGTATGGCTTGTTAGAAGCCACCTTCCGGATATTTTCTGAAACTGAGGTCTTGACTGCTTATGGTCTTTCAAGATTGCAACAGTTTCCTCTTGAGAGCAGTGATATTCACTCAGGGCAGATCCCTCCGATCGTGAGGTGATGCATTGTGCCATAACCCCCTGTAGTCCCTGGAGAACATTTCTGGGTTTTTCCCAGGCTGAGCTGCTGCTGCTCACTGTCACGAGGAGCGGCACACTGCCTCACAGGTATCAGTTTCTGTGGCAGAGAAAGAGATTCCTATACAAACATGGAATTAACTTAATTCCTGGGGAAATAACATCACTGGAATTATTCCCTAGATAAAAACGTCACCCATCTTAACTACAGCTGATGAAGTGCCTAACACCCTTGACTCTTGCAGTTGAACAACCAGTGTTGTGTGGGAAGACCGGAGCAGCCTTTTGTGTTCCTGAGAGTCAACATGCTCCAGATCCAAAGAGGTGAAAAAAAAGTTATAAGCTAAAATTTTTATATTAGCATATGATATGCCTTGTTTGCAATTCTTCACTGAACTGAGGACTGGTGGCTTAGCCTGTGGATGGCAGTAAATATCTTTGATGGAATAATTGAAAAGCATTGCAGAGAAGCATTTCCATTCCGAGTAGCTTTCTCAGGGGTTTATTGCTCAAGGAAAGCCAGAAACAGTTGCATTGATTTGCAGATGAGATGACAGGGAAAACATTTTCAAATACTGTAAGGTATTTATACTGCTTAATATTTAAGGACTGCACCTAACTAATCTTTTCAAAGCTCCCATGAAAGACAATCTAGTTTGCATCCTTTTAATGTGTTTCAAACAGACTGGTGTCCCTTCAGCTGGTTTATCTCATACAGTGCACTTCTGTATACTGGAAATGGGCCAAGACAGAAACATCTGGTATTCTGAGGAGCAAAGGAACAGAGCAAAATTTAGACTGTCCACAAGGTAATCCTCCCGATGCTGCTCCACGAGAGCTCCATGAGATCAAAGAAGCCTCACTGCCAGAGCTCTTTGCTTGGTACTGAACTGCATATAACAAAATGGATTTGTGAAAAAAGGGAGATGATTAATGGCTGATTCTCTGTACGTCCAGTTTAGCTTCTGGAGCTTTATGGTACTTCAAGCTCTTCTAATCCCACAAGATATTCGTTTGAGTCAGATGCAAGCAAGCAGGGCCTGCCAGTTTGCTATCCCAGTCACTCTCCTGGGAGATTCAGAGAATTTCAAGAATTGGTAGAAAGTGAGATGTACTAAAAAGCCTTGTTACTCTCTCCGATACAAATCTCTCTTCAAAATATCAAAAGTATGTTCCTCTGATCTGTCTCCAAGGATTTGTAATTTCAAGCCATCTTGACGAGCTAAAAAGGGCAAGGTGAAGTGAAAAAATGAGACCAAATAGATGGTGCAGGTGACAGCTGTAACAGACTGCCCAAATCAAAGCAGACACCAGAATGCCATCTAAAATATATACGTACACAAATCTATCTGAACAGCTGGTACCTGTACCTCTGGAGTCATAACTTTCAGAAAAGGCCATCAGATTCCCTGAAGTGTGATTGTACCACCTGGAGCACAAGGAATCATTAGAAAATTTTGGATTTTCTGCAATAATCTGAACTGGGAGTCAGCACTGAAGAACCAAAGTTTTCAAGAGTGTTTAGATCTGGGAGTGCAGTTTGGACCCCCATGTAATCCAACCAGCCAAGCCCAAGAGGTACTAATACTGCAGAAAATACATACCCGGAAATGAAAAATCCCAGCATAATTGTCCTGGAATCCTTGGTCCTTTGGTAAAACATTTTCCAAAAATTGTTTTCGGAGTGTCAGGGAACCCAGGGCAGCCAGCATCCAGCAGTCACCTCAAGGGAGGGAAGAATCCAATCCATCCAGTCAGTTACTCACTGCTGTGGACCATAGCTAACTCTTTAGAGAGTGGGCTGCAACAACTAAGACATCTACAAACTGGCTTGTTATAAGAAACCAAAGTTCCTCCATGTCCTTTTCCTCTTCCAAAATGCTAAGCCACTACCCAGTATTCACCAACAATGTCCACTGATGCCACCCAGCTATCCTTTTCTACTTTCCTGCTCCTTCTATCTTTTGTAGTCATGTTGAGACTTGAAGTCTAGAACATTGTTTAGACTTTGTTCAGCCTTCTTGGTGGGGTGAGAAATGGGAAGACATTTCTTTCTGTATGAGAGCAGAGCTGTTCCCAAACACAAGAATGGTTCTGGGTTAGGAGAAAAAGATGGAACTAATACAGGGTTCAGACATCTGTCTGTGTAAGTGTCAGAGAAGATGGACAGAAATTTTCACAGGAAAGAATACATTGACAGTCAGATGAAGACATTAGGATGGAAAGAAAATTCAGTCCTACACAGGTTGGAGTTATGCCTGCTTAACACAGAACCGTGTTGGAAACTTGTACTCAAAGATTCTGCCTGTTCTCCATTGGACCTCACATTCTATGCTTGTCCTTAGATGGATAGAGGGCAGATGCCATATATGAGTAACAAGGATTTGAGCTGCTACATTTGGAAATCCTGTTAAATATCAGCCATCAACTGTTTGTGGACTTGTGTGAGTCTGGATTGACCTGCACTAATTGTTTACCATGGTCCACACCTTTCCACTGAGCACTCAGAACATAGCAAAGCAATCACAGGTTATTGCTTTGTGCCAATCTTTTCCAAAACAAGAATATAACCTCACCTATTACTCCTTGCATGATATCGAATCTGCTAACTCCATCCATGATCAGATGAGGATTTCTGTGAAGTTCCTGGAGGAAAGAAAATGCAAAAAGCAGTGTGAGTACCCAGCCTTTGACAGCAGTGTGCTCCTGCCCCTTGAAGACCCTTGCTTGCCTACCTTTTCCACAGTTGCAAACTATTTCTATCGAGCCCTGATGTTTTGTTGCCTGCTACCAATAAAACCAGAGGAGATACTCAGGCATGTCATCTTTAATCTGCTCAGCTGTTCTTGGGGATGGGTACTTGTGGCTGGGCAGTCGCTGAGTTTTCATTTGGGTTTCTGTAATGCCACCAACACCTTTCAGAGAGGGCTCTGAGCTGGGCTGTGAAATCATGCAGTTTCCTGAGGGGCAGTGGGGCTGAGACACAGAGATCTCTGGGCAAAGTGGAGCAGGGTCTATACTTCAGCTCTGCACTGAGTCTGGGAGTGCTTTACACTCCGAGCCTTTTGTATTTCCATTTGGGTATAATACAGGCCGGCCTGGGCTGCTTTTCATCACTCTGGTGAGGAAGATAGAGAAAGAGAGCTTAATCTCTGTCTACAAAATCCCATAGGCCTGGCTGACATTTTTAATTCAGGTGAGAGTCTTCTTTGCATTCCTTGAGTCTTGCTTGGGTAGTGAAGAGGGAAACACTTCAGAGCTTGGCTTTGCACACAGAAATGTGAACCATTCTCCCAACTGCATCTGCTATTGGCCTGGGATATCTGAGTGCTCAGGCAGGAATGGCCTGAACATCCTCCATGAGTAAGCCTTAGCACGCTCCAGCTGGGTAAGGCTCTGTTTTGAAAGAGCAATCAGTTTTAAATAGGAAAGTCACCTCTCCTAAGAAAATGAAGAGATAAAAGGAAGAAGAACAATCTGAGTAAGAAAAATAATACAGCAGCTCTTCCTCGAACAGACCCTGGCATTTCTTCTCCCCAGCTGATTTGACATGCTGCACAAAAATGAGACCAGTACACAACGTGACTCATGACTTGCACAGTTGCGTGAGCTCAGCATTAGCAAATGCTGTCAGTTTTCTGAAACGGTTTCACAGTGATCAAACCCCTCTAAGAAGTTTCCCTGTCAGGAGACTATACAATGCAATGGCACTGCTCCAGGCTGGCGGACAGATCATGCTCCCATAGCACTGCTGACATGAGGGAAAGCAGCCTAGTAGGCATCTTCCTTGACAAATGCTTTCATGCAGGCATCCACACCTGTCCCAGGATTTGTGATAAGAGATTTACCCATGACATGAGAGCAGGCCTAAGATGTGGTGGTCACCAGCAGCAGTGGTTGCTCATTGTACAGAGAAGCAGCAGTGCTCAGCCCTTCTCCTTTCCACTCTACTTCTGTTCCAGCTTTATTTTCTTCCTACCTCTATTTTTCTGAGAGCAGTTTGCTTCCCTCACCTGAGTGAACTCATAAATTTTCCATGACCAGGAAAGACAAACATGCACGACAAGGCTCTGAACTTTGCCTGTGCCTTTGTGTGCATCTGACTTGCCAGTGGTCACCCCAAAAACCAACAGCATAAAGGAATGAGTCTTTTTCTTTCACCCATCATTTCTGAGGCTGTTGAAGTCTCAGTTGCCAGAGGCAGCTCTGATGGACGTGCTACAGTGCATAGCTGCCTGAAACTAATGGGAAGGCAGCTGTGTCTTTATGGGATTCCCAAGGAAAGGGCTGATGCTCTGCTCTGTGCTAGGATGGTAAAGGTCTTCAGTGCCCTGGGGATCCTGCTAGCCTGTTGTAGAGACTGGCTGAAAAGTCAGTCCATTAGATGCCTCACCAGATACCCTACTGCCTACCAAGGTGTTCAACTCCCCAGTAGGCAAACAGGGCTGAGTTGAGCCATGAAACAGGTTCCTTGCTGAGACAAACCAGTAATTTTGTCTAAAACCAGAAAAGACGTGATCTGAAGTCAGCCCCAGCCAACAGGCATTGACTATGTATTTCTGTGGCTATCAAAGAGAACTCTCAAACACTCTCACTGTAATGTCCACCACCCATAACACACTAAGCTCTGCTTCCAGTAGGGCATACTCTCCATGGACTTAGGGCCGATAACTGAAAACCAGCACAGAGTATGTTGTTTCCACTAGCCATGGAAAGGGGCTGCTTAGCAGCTATCTGAACTAAGCTCAGAATGTTTCTGAAAGAGCTTAGAAAGGACATAATTGTGATGGGTGCAGTGCTATGGAAATCTGGACCTTCTCAACCGGGAGGAAAGGAAGTCTCCAATTAGCTCCTCTTCCTTCAAAGGCAGTCATAAACCACCATATCATCTGTCATTGCAAAACACAGCTAAGCACATAGTTACTGCTACAGAAAATGTGCAAGCCTCACGACTCACTAGTGCTCAAATTGCATGACAAAGAGAGAAACCACAAATTTAACTATAAGTCTATCCAGAAGCAGTGTCCTGTTTCACTGAGTAATTACGATGAGACTTTGTGGCATTTTCCTCAAGACTTTTCAGTTTTAGCTGGAGGGGGAAAGAAGAGGGAGCTCAGGGAGTCACGTGGTCTCTTCCCAGAGCATCTATGAGTCCAGCAGTGAAGGCAACCATATGGGCTGCAAGTCAAGTACTCTGTCTGAACGTATCCCCCCAGGACAAAGCTATCATCACTTGCTTTCCCTGGCTCAACGAAGACTTCATTATGTATTCAAAAGAAAAGAGAAGTTCAAGTTCAAACCAGTTCACCCTCTAGAGAATGGTCTTAGCACAGAAGTACTGTTCATCTAGAGGGCAAGATGGTGAATTAACTTGAGAGGTGGAAGGAAAGTATTCTGTACATGCATTTATCTCTAAATTATAAAATTGCTTGAAGTTTTTAAGCAAGAACAAGTCTCCAGAAGAAGCTGGAGGTGAGTACTGTACATGCAGGCCACATGCAGACATGCAAAGGATACAGTCAGACATTTTTGTGTAAAACTGGTAGCCTGAGGTGGGTTTTCATAGGCAGCATAAGCCAGTCTGACTGGACGCTGCTGCTCAGTACGGTGGTTGGGCCCTGGCCACTTCCCCACAGATTTCCCCACTGGCCCAGCACGATCCCAAGTGCAAGCACAAGGCCACTGAGGGTTAAGAGGCAGGAGCTGACTCTTTGCAGATCTGCCTCCTGGTCAGTTCCCCTTAACAACTAAAGCAAAATCCCAGCCCTGCTTCTGTTCCTGCCACAGCCCTTTGGCTACCCTTGTGTTGCTTCTCCTGCTCCAGCTCCACCATCCTAACACATGCTGCCATCATGAGTCACATTGCTCCTTGTTCAATACATACCAATTACAAAAAATGAAAAGGCTGCTATTGATTGAAAGCCAAACTGTTCTCTGCTGGACAAATGTTAATTCAACATCACTGCTGTGCCTCTAATAGTGTTGCTCTGGCTTAAGAAGCAAACACAGTACTATGGGTCCCTGGGGTGAAGGCACTGCAAAGCAGCACACTGAGGAGGGGTTGGGCACACCACTGTCATACATCCCATAACCACAGAAAACCTTCACACTATAGCTAACAGAAATAAGCCAGCTGGAGTAACAAGTGAGGGTGGAACAAAGGACAAAGCTGGTGAAGGATCTGGAGCATGTGTCTTATGAGAAGCTGCTAAGGGAGCCAGGGGTGTTTAGCCTGGAGGCTCAGGGGAGACCTTATCACTCTCTACATCTGCCTGAAAGGAAATTGTAGCCAAGTGTAGGTTGGTCTCTTCTCCCAGGTAAAGTCACAGAACAAGAGGAAATGGCCTCAAGTTGGATATTAGGAAAACATTTTTCACTGAAAGGGTTGTCAAGCACTGGCACAGGCTGTGCAGGGAAGTGATGGAGTCACTGCCCTTGGAGATATTTAAAAGACACGTAGGTGTGGCACTTAGAGACACAGTTTAGTGGTGGGCTTGGCAGTCCTGGGTTAATGGTTGGACTCTGTGATCTTAAAGGTCTTTTCTGACTTAAACAATTCTAAGATTCTGTAAGCTGTGCTGGGTTGCACCAAACATCTGACTTGCAATGACTTGTCTCTGACAGCTTTGGAGAGGGAGAGACTAACTGAGCAAGCCAAAACTAATAGGAAAAACCAGATTACTCTCGAGGGGTTTGCTTGCACCAACAGAACTCAATTCCCTGCTTTACAGCAGAATAGCTTGGTTCCTAATTGCCTGATTTCAATACAAATGCCTTGGTTGCTTAAAAACCCTGCTCTGCTCCAGTTCTCTTCTGCAATGGAAGATCCTCAGACTCCACACAGGTGGGGAGCCCACAAATGTGAAAGCAAAGTTCTGTTGGAGGATGTCAACAACCAGACAAAACCAGAAACCAGCTCCGATTTTACCTGAAACCTGTTTGCTTTGTGTGACTTAGTGCCAAAAAAACCAATAATAGTAAACAAAGGAGGCAAATACAAAGGAGGTAAACAAGGGAGGTAGCTCTGTATACCTGGAGGCTTTGAAAGGCAGTTTCCATAGAGACCTTGAAACTTCCCACTTGGGCCATACAGTACAAGCTGAAGCTTTCAAAATGCCACGGTGTTACCAACTACCCTGTGGCCACCACAGCCAAATAATCTTGCTAGCTGACTCCCCAACCTGAGAAATGGGGAAGGAGGTGAGTCAGCAGACCATCACAGGAGTGCTGCTTTCCCTTAACACAGGATGCACGAATTCCTCCTCACAACCAGCCCTTCCCAAAAATCAATGGAGCCAGGAGATGCTATGCAAATAAACTCTTTTCATCTAAAGCCTGTGCAGAAAGACAGATGTAATGAATGGTGACGCACTGCAGCTTCCTCAGCCCAAAGATACGAACTCCCAAGTCGAGGTCAGACACAATTAGCTGAGTAGGCAACAGCTGAGACAATGGAAGTCTGGAGATGCTGCTCCCATTCAATTACACTGATTGCACATGCACACTCAAAAAGAAGGTGAATTGATTTTGACTTTCATCATGGAGAAATACTGAACAGGATCCAAGAGCCTTGTGGTCCCCCGGAAAGTCTGAAGATGTGAACTCCACCTTGAACACCTGGCGAGCAGCTTTGGCTCATGCCAGGAAATGCCCCCAAATTGACAAACCTGCAGGTTGTGCAGGACAGCACTATCCCTCACTGCCACACATTCCCCGTAACTTGCTTCATTAAAGCAGTTCATGTGACATTCTGCATTCTTTTTCCTTTTTTCTTCTTTTTTTTTTGTAGGTTTTTCTTCCTTTTTTCCCCTGTTCTATTAGAGATAGGTTTTTGGGTTAACTTCAAACTGTTGTCTAAATTCTTGACTGAATAAAATCTGCTTTTTTTTCCCCTCCACCTACAGACAGGGCAAGGCTGATGCAGTAGGAACTCCAGCTCAATTTATCTGTCTAGAAAGATTCTAACTTAAAAATTAATTTTTAAGGGTATTTTTTGGTTTAGTTAGTTACTGGGTTCAGAATTCCTTATTATTGATGCTAATTCCTGGAAACTTCTGGGAAATAAATAAAATGCCAAGAAACAAATAATCACCAAAAGCTGTGCAGCATCACAATAGGCACTCTGTTCCGGAAAGAAGGTTGTATTTTCTTTGGGAAGGGACAGAAGAAGGGACAGAGGAAGGGAAGAAAAAAATGTGGGCAAGCCCTTGTGTAAAATTACTGAATCAAATCCCTTGCTTGAGTTCACACTAAAGCTGCCTCTTTCTGCAGCTTCTATCCAAGGAATTCTTTTAGATGCTATCCTTCTCATTGTCTGACACCAGACACATGAGAGAAAACCTGAGGAGTCCCTGCCAGCTATTTCATACAGTTCTTTCACCATGCACCCTTCTACAAGTCACATAAGAGGAACTCAGGCGTTTCTCTCATGCTGATCCTCAAACCTCCATTGACTACCTTGCAGCTTTTCCCTCTCTTCTGGCTGCCCACACCTCACAGTCTATGTTAAACAAAGAACAGAGCCTCTTGTGCCAGCTCTTGCTCAGCATCCCTTCACTCCATAAGGGAGTCCCCAAGACCAACGGTGAGCAGTGCAGGAGCAGTAGTCTGTGACCTTGAAGACCCGTCATAAAAATCTTCAGCAACTTCACCCTGTGCCCATTTTAGCCTTTTTTTTCAAGCATAAGCACTGAAGATCACAGACTATCCTTAACATTTATAATGGGTACCATATTGAGCACAATAGTAAGCTATCCCTGCTGCATAGATGGAAATCTCTCTCCCCTCACATGTACCATATTTGAAAATATAACCAGTGTTAGCAAAAGTAAAGCATTCCACATTTAGCATCACCACAATTCACATTGTCTGGACCATCCTAATTCAATTTCTTTTTACAGCTGTATAGTATTATGAATTTTGATCAGAACAGAGTGAAACCTTTAGCCTAAACATTAATTGATTAAAAATACATATTCAGCAACAGCAAATCATTTCATTACTTCCTCTGTTCTACTCAATTGCTTGTGTGAAGGAAAAGCAGCAAATGATGAAAAAAAAAATTGTTCTGAACATTTTAAAAGAAGCCTCTCAGTTTTTTTTATCTGATATAATTCTTCATGGAGAATTTCTCTTTAACTGATCTATAGAAAAGTCCAACTATAGTAAGTACTTTATTCAGTCTAAAATGGAACTTACCTTCCATTTCTCAAAACTGTGGGTGAGCCAAAAGACCAGTTAAAGGCAGAGGTCCTGCTGTATTTGATACCTTCAGCCCCACCTCTAGTAATGCTTGAAGTACCACATGTAAAATCTCTGTTACAAATTGCATGTGTTTCAATGGTTGTAGACTGAGGTTCTGGGGATGAAAACTCAACCTGGAGCACTCCCCCTCTGATGGGCAACTGCAACTACTGCAGAGCTAGGAAAAGTGACATTTCAAATGTCTTGGTGCTCCTGATCCACCTTTCTCTTCAGGGACTCCCTTATTAAATCAGATCAGTGTACAAGTCAAAATAGATTGCTTCTGACTGTCACCACTGACTACTGCTGTCTGAAAATCAAGCTATTTTCTCTCTACTTTATACATCACCCCCAGATACGAAGAGTCCAAATTCTGAGCGTAATAGGGAATTCTCTTGACAATGTACAAGGTAAAATAGAAGCAGCATGTTGCTCAGCTGCTCAATTGGATCTGGAACAAAGCACTTATAATTGTGATCTACCACTTAAATAACTAGATACTGTATAAGTCAGACAATGGAGGCTAAGAGATTATTAGGACCAAGATGCCAGTCACAGGTGTATTTCCAGACAAAGTTTTTAAATGTCAGAGGGAGCTAATGGTGGAGACTGAGAAAAATATAGACATAGGTCAAATTGGCCATGCTCTGTCAGCAGGATACAACTACACTCAGTCTCTGGGAGATGTATTCAAGTAGGAAACACTCTCTTGGGGAAATTATAGATATCTCTTTGCTAGTAGTTTAGGTAGCTTAAACATTTGGGATCATGTATCCTTACAGTTAGCATTGCAGTGACCTAAGGACAAAGAGTGTACAAACATTTCTGCATGGGTGAAAGGTATCCAATTGAAAAACTTCATGTTTGAGTCAGCACTAGTCCTGACACTGCAGTCTTCCCTCTTCCTCCTGAGGGACCAGCTCCCAGAGGCAACTGGATGCAGCACTGGCCTTTCAGAACTTATGAAATGTAAACACAGTTTTATTCACTTCTTGACCCTTGACTCAAAACATTTGCAGCTCTATAAATGAAAAGCAACCACTGCTGCTTAGCAACTGCTTCTGACCCTTCTTGATACTGTCAAAAAACTGAGGCCATGCTTTTTGTCACCATACACAGGATGGGTGCTGTGGTGATGTTTGAGAACTCCTGGTTGGTCTCCCCAGGTACTTGATATCATTGCCCTTTTTCTTGCAACTAGTCTGACAGGTTGGGAAACGGCTACATGTGAAATTTTTGGTCAAACTAAGAAAAAATTAGTGAAATGGAGCCTTCTTCAGCTCTGACATCCTGAGTTTACGTTCCAGACAAGACAGTTGAGTTGCCAGTCCCAACTTTTGTTCTTTGAATATGTCATAGAAGGGCAGCTGATGATGCTGCCTTAGACTCTATGAAAGAACAAAGGGTTTTTCAATCACGAACACTGAGCTATCAGCATACAGTTTAATTTTTCGGAGGAGAGCTCTGGCAAAGCCAATGACTCTTGATCCTGCTCCTCCCTGAAAAGGAAACCTCTGGAAATTTGTTGGAAGCAATTGGCCTTGGACAGTTTGGTGTGGTGATGCTGGAAATGGCATAGTGATTGTGGAAAAAAAATCTTCAAAAGGGAAGTGCTGGGATGGAGAGGACACATGCAAATTTTTGAAACCAATTCATGGATTCAGCAAAATGCAAAGGATTTCTCCAACGCTGCCTCACCTGCCACACTTCAAGCACTAACATCAGATTCTGCTTTTGGCAAGGTACATTAGTCCCTCTGTACATGGAATAACTCTCAGGATATTAGAGTAGGATATGTTCATCCCACAGTGCAATGCTGCAAAATCAGTGGTATCTGGGTTTCTAAGCCAGTTTGTATGCTTTTGAAATCCTACACTTCTCTGCCACTCCCAAATGGCAAGAACATCGTAACATTTTACTCCCATTTATTCATCTTTAAAATGCCCCTGAGAGATTTTTCTAATATCCGTGGTTGTCTTTTTGTGAGCCTAATGCTTAGCTATCATATATTTTTCTTACTCAGACAGGAAATCATGGCAACTAACTCTCTCCTTTGCATTTTTTAGCTACTTTCCTACTACAACCACTGATTCAACAGATATTAACCCCACCTGATGTGAGTATGTAAGCAGAGTGCTGGTGCGAAAAACACAGCACCAGCTGCACTTTCACCAAACCCAGATTTGAAGGAAGGTTGTCTGAGAAGCCCAGATATTCAGCCTGTGGTAGGAGCTGCTTCTGCAGAAGAGAAAGATCCCTTCCTAGCAAGTCCACAGAGGACACTCAGGCATCTACACCCCACACCTCCACACCTACTGCACTGTGTGAAAAAGCATCAACCCAGGTTGGAAGTACCTGTACCTCTGCACACACAACTTCTCTGACACTTCAGGCCCTGCTGCAGCAGCAGGTACTGAGAACTTCAAGCCTCAGGCCCCATCCCTATCACCACAACACTGCATCCACAGCCCTGCTGGTGTCCAGGCTGCAGCTGCTGTTCCATCTGATACTTCCAGGGCTGAGGCTTCCTGCCTTTCCATTCAGGCATCCTCATCTAGCAGCTATGCAGGCTGTCTTGGCTAGCCTACTTCCTTTCTGGGACCCACAGCTTTAAATGCCTGAGATGACAGCAGCCTTTGCTGCTGCTATGCCAAGGTTGCCACACTGCCAAGTTTTAGCAAACCTTCACTGCCCTAATGGATGTGCCATCCAAATAAATCTTTTCCAGTTGTCTTGTCCTGTCTTTACAGTCTCACAGCTACTTTCTGTACACCCTGAGGCATTGCCTTCAGGGAGATGAAGTGGTTTGTCCCAGCTCAGGGAAGCCAAAGGCTCCAGACATTAGCAGCATGCTCTGCGAAACCCAGAAAAAGGGCAGCACATAGCTAATGCAGTAGCTGCACCAGCAGCAAATGGTACACAACAGTGCTATATAGAGCAGTCTGACCATGGAAAGATACCCTAAATTAGGTCCTAGGATAAAAGAGCTGAGCGTGTGATTCCACCTCCCATTTTAAACATCCATACGCCAGATGAGAACTGCTGATTAAATTGCAACTGGGAACCAACACACAAATGTATTTCTCATGCCTTGTCCCAATTACTTTAAAATAGGTATTGCTGAGCCAGTTGCTTGGATTACAGAAATCAGAGTTCTTTAATAGAATTTGACAGTTTTTTAAGTTTGCACAAACTCCTCTAGAAGCAGATCAAAGTGGGAACACTAGTTCTAGTCAGGCTCACAGGTAGAAACAAACTTCCTACAGAAGTGTATCTAGTGAAATCATTAGCATTACTCCTCTCCATGCACCCCACAGCAAGGATCCCTCCTTGCAGTGTTGTGCTTCCCCTGTTCTCCTGGAGGTCTACTTTTGTGCTTAACACAGATCTCCTTCCCCAAGGTGAAGGTCTTTAGTCACTGGCCATCAGTGCTCCCATTTAGCAGCAGGGCTATGAAATACCCCAGCTGGTGGAACTCACAGTTGGCCTCTTCCATTGTATTCTCCACAGCTTATCCTCTGAGAGCAGGTTGGGACCAATGGAGCTGACATGAGCAGGGAAAGTGGCATCCTCAAAGAGCAGCCCTTTGCTCAGACACAAGGCTCGCAGGTCATTGAAGTCCTGGTTATTAAATTTCTTCAGGTTCTGGAGGTTTCTCTTTGCTTCTGTTTGCCAGTCCTGCTCTGGCATCACAGCAGAACTGGGAGCGAGCATTTTGCCCCTTTCCTGTGAAGAAGAGACATGGACTGCCATTAGGTTCCTGATCCAAAGTGGTGTCTTAGGAGTGTGTGGGAAAGCAAACACCTCCCCCTCCCACCAAGAGGATTGTGGAACAGCAGTGTGCAAATCTGAGGGCAGGCACAGTGACAAAATCCTTATTAGCTGGAAATGCATGGGGAAAGA
>NW_008655578.1:15141-18636 GCF_000695815.1 Acanthisitta chloris
CAGGGGAGTGGGAGTGTGAGCAGAGAGGATGCTCAGAAGTACCCAGAACTCTTCTGGCCATGTATCACTACTGTGCTCAGGGCATTTTCTGGTAATTTACTTTATTTCATTTCCACATGTGAGCACTTGATGGTTACTCTCTGTGAGACATAAAGGTGACAGAGACTTAGAGTTCCTGGATCTGCTCCAAAGACTCCTGACATATTAAGGGATGGCTTCCTACCAGCCTACAAAGACATTCCACAAGATTCCCCACAGCTAGAGTGCTGAGATGGCACTCAAGCTGCAGCATCCAGACCCAGATCCCACCTACACTAACTACTGACATGAGGATGAGCCAAGGTCTGGGGTTTTAGGACTCAGTAGTTCATTTGGAAGCCAGTGTTTAAACAGATCTGAATTACAGATTAATTTTTAAACTGTGCAGTCTTTGCATGGCATCTATAGGTATTCCAGTCTGGAGTATAGCCAAACTCCTCTCTGTTAGTGTCTAAAGGAAAGGGGCAGTTCACTTGGGAAAAGTGAACATTTCACACATGCAGTGAAATCCTAGACTGAACAGACCTGCTAATATACCTGCTGGCACAGCTAAGAACAGATGCAGGAGACAGTCTCCTGTTGAGGACTCTGTCCCCTTTGCAGTCATCAAAAAGCACAGCAGGAGTCCTGCCATCAAAGATCCACTTTTGTTCCAAAGGGAGGTCTCCATGGAGACACAGGACTGAGGGTTGGGAGGGCTTTTAGGACAGGAGTGGGAGAAGGGCACAGGAAGGCAGAAAATTTGCACATTTGGAGGGGTCACTGGCACTGGAGCTTAAAAAGAGCAATTTGTTCGGTCTAACAAGAGTACAGGCTTTCAGGTGTGCTCCCCAGACCCACTTGGATGTACAGGGAGATGCACACATCTGCACCACCTCCAGGGGATCTTCCTTCAACCGCAAAGCACTGCAGTGGATTTCAGGGTTCAGAAAAGTAGCAGGAAGGTTGTGCACTTTGCCTTGCCTCCCAGTCCCTTCAGCTCCTTTTGTCACACAAAATTACACATTGCTAGATCAAAATATGACTCAGGGTCCACACCAGTTTTCACCCTTCACTCACACTTGCCCTCACAAAACCAAAATATTAACTGTCCTCAGCTATAATTCCCCTTTGCTTCTTTCCATATGAAAAGAGAAGCTCTTGGTAAAGCCCTTTATTAGTAGACTTTTAAGGGCAAAAAGGATCACCGTGATCACCTCCTCTGGCATCTTGTATGATGGATGCAACTGCACTTGAGTGATTCCTGCCTTCCTGCTCCTGGCTTCCACTTAGGATGTACCTTCTCCTAAATTAGTACTGGAAAATCCACCACGTGCCCTAGGCAAGCCACTCCTACATTAATTAACTTTGCTGTGCTAATTTATAGCCTGAAGTCACTCAATTTCACTTTCAAGCAAGGGGATGTCATGGCTTTTTATTATTTATTTATTTATTTATTTATTTATTTATTTTTAGTAGATGAAAGGGCTCTTTTCTGGCTAACATTTATCTGTAGATGTGAGTTGTGCAGTACAAAGAGACCAGATGGTTCCACTAAGAGCGAAGCCTCAGATTTGTGTGGTGAATCCTACACACGTAGACAACACAGCTCAGGCACAAGGAAGGTGTGATACAGCCCCCACACTCCTCACCCCACACTTTTTACTTAATCTGATTACCTTTCTTGGCACTTCGAGTCACTTAGCCCCTTAGCATGGTAACAACAGCCTAAACAAATGAGGAGTTTTGCCTCTCATTGGTTTAATTAAAAGCCCCACAAAAATATCGGATAGAGTTCTGAAACCACCCTCGGCCAACAAGAAGAGAGAACATTCCCCTTGGGCTTGCATCTTTTAATACAATGGAAATAAATCTCATGTAATGTACCATAACACGACAAGGGAATGGCTTCTTAACAAATACTCATTTGAAACTGTGCCCAGGCCCCATGCGTGCTAAGATCTATTTCTTGCAACAGTGTTCCAGCAAAACTGATTACTAATTCCAAAACTCAAATTAAAATTAACAGAGCTTGAAGGCTGGGTCTGACACGCGTTCCCTCTCTTCTGACAGAGAACAAGAGTTTTTAGCATGTGTGTGTGTGTGTGTGTGTGTTTAGTTACGTTGTTTAACATTTCGGGATTAAATTAGCAGCCAGACTGAAGACAATAATACACTTAACTACTTCTCTCTTGCAGGAATAACTTCATCAACATTGCATCTGGGGCCACATGTGCACAGGTACATGAGTTCTATACCCACCTCTGCCCCTGTGCAAGCAGTCCAGTGTACCTGGCTGGCACTGTCCTGATTGCACCACCATACGCTTCCAGCCTCCTCTTTTGGAGCAGCATCCTGAACCCTGCCTACAGCTCTCTCTCCCCCTTGGCTCTCATGAGTCCATCAGCAACAGTAAGATCACAACAGCTGTCAAAATTGCCTATTTGTTTGGGGAGGTGCTTACTGTTATTGACTTTGTGAGCCAGAAAGACTTTCAAGGGACAGAGTTACAGTGGAATGGGTATTGGAAGTGTTGCCCTTGCACTGCTCCATGATGCAAGATGCAGGGATTTCAGACACTCACAAAAGCTAGTTCAGACATATTGTCAAACACTAAAGGAAAACAAGAGACTGCTTCTCAACTACAGAAGAAAATTATTATTCAGAAGAGGTTAAACAAACATTTTCTCCAACAGATTTACTTGTCTGAAATGAAGAAGGAAATCATGCCCAACTTAGCATCTACTGCTCTTTTTTGGTTCCTCTTCCTTCTCAGCAGAGAGATCCTTCTTGCTGTCTGTCCCTGAGAAAGGGACTAACAACAGAGGGAGGGAAGGTAAGCACTGGAAAAGCTACACAGAGAAGGTTTAAAAGAAATCAGGTGTGACAGCTGGAAGGGATGGGAATGAAAGAGGAGTCTTTGATGACAGCAGAGCAAAAAGGTTGGTGACTCCTGCAGAGATTAGTGGGAGAACTCCAAGCACTCACCGTTCTCTGCATTGAACAGTTTAAAAGCCGCAATGAAGGGTGTGTCCCTTTCCTTCCAGCTCTCATTCATTCATGAGAGATGTTAAGTCAGAGCTATAATCAGGTACTAAATGGTGGCAAATGCTACAGACAGCTAATTACACTTTGCATAAAGATTTATGTCATAGTACAAACATAAGTTCCTTCAACGGCTTCTGATATTCTTTCACTGACTAGAAAGTAGAAAGAGGCAATTAGAAAACATGTATCTACTTCATAGCTGAACTTTCTCATCTCCACTGATTTTCTCAAAACATTTCCATTACCTGTTGGCTTAGCCGTGTTTCTGTACTTCAGAAAGAGCAACTGAATTTTCTCAAACACTAGAAAGAATACCAGAAAAGCCAGGAAGCCAGCAGCCCTTCTCCTGTTTCCTCTCCAACACTCTATTAATTTATATTTCCTCTCCCCATGATATTCAATATATGCTACAGTAACACAAGCACTCTT
>NW_008655578.1:18651-32384 GCF_000695815.1 Acanthisitta chloris
GTCATTATTTGAAGCATTCTAAAAACTTCAGTGACTCAGTTCCAGAATTGTCTTATAATGAAGGAAAGTCTGAATTTATTAGCTCTCCTTGCATTCAGAGAAAAAAATAAATGCTTTCCAGAAGCTTCCTGCAGTGACAGCAAGCTGAATAGGCAGAGCAGGGGCCAGAATGTGGGCGTCCCAAACTCCAGATGGACAAGAGCTCTATTTGAAGCATTCTAAAAACTTCAGTGACTCAGTTCCAGAATTGTCTTATAATGAAGGAAAGTCTGAATTTATTAGCTCTCCTTGCATTCAGAGAAAAAAATAAATGCTTTCCAGAAGCTTCCTGCAGTGACAGCAAGCTGAATAGGCAGAGCAGGGGCCAGAATGTGGGCGTCCCAAACTCCAGATGGACAAGAGCTCCCTGTACACAGAATGCGTGAAAGCCTCAGAAAATCAAACTCAAAGCCAGGCACTCTGGCAACCCTCCAGAAGATTGCTTTCCCTGTGGCATCTTGCACGACCTTCTGCTCCAAACAGTCTGTGAAGTACTCCCTTCTGGCTATTTATTAAGTCAATTTTCTCCTTGTTTTGCATACATAGCATAGGACAGTTCCAGATACCTTTTTTCTACCTCATTTAACAGCAGCCTACAGTAACTACAGAGTCCTCCTCATCTTAGAATCTCTACTCCCACTTGATCCAATTACTTCTGACAACTTACCGTTTTACTATGAGGCTCTTTCTAGGATGGCAAATTCGTCTTTTCTTTCCCTCCAGGTAACAATAAGGACAGGGACTCTAATTTATTCTATCTCTCCAAGACAAATCCCTCTCAATGTGTCTGTGGTGCTTTTCTAGCCCTATTACTTGTATTTCACCTGCTTCATCTTGTATTAAATAAAACAGCAAAGGGATGTTTTACCTGTAATGCCTCCAGTGTAATTCTCCAGCCAACACCAGCCAAGAGACAGACAGGCTGGCACTATCTCAGTTCTCCTTTATAGGGCAGCTTTGCCACGCCTTAAGTAAACGTAACCAAGTTGAAGTCAAGTTCAAGGCCAAAAGGAAACAATTTGGCTTGGGTGTAATAGTTTTGTACAGGTATACCATGTACACACACACTTCTGTTAGCCATGCACATTGAATTGTCTATCGACCTATGTTTGCTGACAGGTTCCTGTGGCTAACTGTGGCTTCATTCGCAGTTATTCTTATAAGAAAACAGGTTTATTTGCACCTCCCACCCTTTCACATGATATGTTTTCCTCCTCAAACCACCAGGAAATGCAGCAATCATCCTGGATCCAGGCACAGCCTGGTCGGACTCACCACAAGACAAGTTATCAGAGGTGTATGTCAGTCTGCAGAAGGAAAAACAGCAGATATTTTTAGGCCAATGTTTCCTAGCATTTACACTGGGCTCTTACTTAGATTCCACATCAATTCGCTTGGGCAGTTCATTTCCTCCAGGGCTGCCTGAGGAAGTAGGAGTTATCCATATATTTAGGAGGGGTCTAGCCTCTATTATCCTAAAGCCCAAAGCCAAAGAATTAAAGAGTATCTAGCGAAGATATAGGAATATTCATTTTCAGGAGAACAAACTGAGAGAGCCTAAAGAGGCCCAAAATTCAAGGGAATGTGTGCAGCACATTCTCAGGGACACATTCCTTGTCAGCAATCCTAAGTGTATTCCTACAGCCTGTAGATGTGTGTTTGAAAAAAGGGCCCTTGGTATCCTGGTAGACAACAAGCTGAAGGAGAGCCAACCATGCACCCTTAAAATAAAGTAAACCAGCAGCATCCTGTGGTGCACGAGTGGCAGCATAGACACTGGGACAAGGCAAGGAATCGTGCTTTGCCCAGTGATTTTTAAGTGGTATCTGCAGTACTATACTCAGTTTGGGACTGCCCAACGTGAGACTGGCACTGAAAATGCAGTAAGTCCAGCAGAAACCCACCAGAATGATCAGGGGTGTGGAGTACATGGGTTGAGAGAAGAGACTAAATTTGTCTGCTCAGCCAGGAGAGAGTCCTAAGTGCAGTCTCCCACTATCCAAAAGGTAGTTACAGAGAATGTGGAGCCAGACTGTTCTGAAAGATGCACAGTAGATGGGCAGAGGCAATAGGCACAAGCAGCAGTAAGACAAATTACATATGGTTGGAGAGTAAAAAAATCTTCAGAATGGCTCAACTCAGGCAGAGATGCTCAGAGACCCTGGACCACCTCCACCCTTGGAGATACTCAGTTGGATGAGGACATAAGCAGCATTACCTAACTCAGAAGTCAACCTGCTATGAGCTGGAGTGGGACTCAAAGACCCAAAAAATTACTTTCTTTTTCAAGCTACACAGCTTGTTCATCAAAAGAAAAGTTACTTTGCAGTGAAAGTTCATGAGGTTTATCTTGGGGATTAACAGAAAAACTTACCAATGTGTAGTTCTTTACTTACCTGAAGTAATCATAGAATCACCTGGGCTCAGAAATTTCCTCAGAACAAGACTTTCTACTTGGATTGCAGACTCTTTGAGGTGGGATGCCAGCAGTTCACATAGCAGCTGGTTCCTAGGAGCTATAGGAGATGAGAACATACAAATGCTCATAAAAAAGACAGTTCAGCTTCTTCATCAATGTTTAGTATAGTTCTGTGGGTCTAAAAGCTGTGTACTGCACCCTGCCTCCTCTCATTTTAGGGCTTTCATTTCCTCATGAGATCCCAACATTTAACAGACTCTAATAGGAAATTCATCCATGTAAATTAGAGCAAAACCTGCCCTAGAGAGCAAAACAGGTGCAGTTTTCCTTTAAGAGCTGTTTTCCATAACCACTACATAAATAAAAGCTGATTGCACCAGAAGCAGGGAGCAAAGATTTCTTTCGTTGCAGGAAAGGAGCTCTGAGGTGATAAATGCTAGTGCTGCTGGCTCATCTGACAGCATGTGTGCTGTTAATCGCCTCCTCTCTGGGGAAACGGCAGGTATATTCCCCTCCAGGTATGGTGATTCATTGTCTGTAACTGATATCTCTGCTTAAATGGTGGATTAACATGATTTAAGAAATATTCATTGCAAAGTTGATTAGAAAGCACCATCACCAACCTGGCAGGAGATTTCAGTTGTTGCAGCATGAACCAATTTTGAGATTGTCAGCTTTTCTGCAGAAGGCTGTATTGATGTGTCCATTTTCACAGTGGCTCCAGAGAAGGAAACCCAGAAGGCTGAGGGATTTATGTGCAGTAATGAGCCTTTGGATTATTTGCTATCCTAAATGTCTGTGGAATCCTGCAAGAAAAAAAAAAAGAGAGGCATTTTGAGTAAAAAGCGTAGGGCTGTGCATTGGGAGAGCAGGGGTGTTTTCTGCCAGTGGTATCCTGTGAGACTGTGGCAGGTGCAACGTTGCCCTGACTTGAGGTTTGTTTTTGCAGAGCACGGACTTTAATCCACCTCAGGGTAGCTGTACAGTTTAATCCACTCATGAGCAAAAGATGCTGAGGGATCACTGGAAACTCAAAACTGCTTCTATGCTCTGAGTTACCACCTCTGGGCTGTTAAAAGCACAAATACAGGAGGGCCCCTATGCTTAGGATGAACAGCTGCAGTGTGTTCCTTCCTCTAGCCTAGTGGTTACTGGCCCCAAAGGGCAAATACCAAGAAGTGCTGTTGAATCCGTGCTTTCTGTGAAGTTAACATGGCTTGCAAGGTCTCAGCTGGCACCACAGATTTTTGGCATCATGTATTTTTTGGGATTTAACAAACCTTTATTCCTCACTGCCCTGCAATAAAAATACACAAAAACCAAACGCATAACAGGGTGGTTTCTTTTAAAAGAAGCTAAACATATATATCTTCTCTTCTCTTTGCCTGGCTTTCCTGAGGGTACTCTGCTGTTCTGAATAGCTTTAACCCCAGCTGGAAACCAAACACTACACAGACACTTGATCTCTCCCCCACCAGCAGTATCAGGGAGAGAATCAGAAAAGCAAAAGTGTGAAAAATCGCAGGTTGAGCTAAAGACAGCTTAAGAGATAAAACAAAAGCCACAGGCACAAGCAAAGCAAAACAAGGAATTCATTCACCACTTCCCATGGGCAGGCAGGTGTTCAGCCATTCCCAAGAGATCAGGGCTCAATCACACATAACACTTATTGGGGAAAACAGTAACTCCAACTGTCCTTCCTTTTCTCCTCCGTTCCCCAGCTTTATATGCTGCACATGATGCCATACAGTATAGAGTATCCCTTTGGTCAGTGGGGGTCAGTTGTCCTAGTTGTGTCCCCTCTCAACTTCTTGTGCACCCCCAGCCTGCTCACTTGTGGGCTGGTGTAAGGAGCAAAGACCTTGACTCTGTATAAGCACAGCTCAGCAGGAGCTAAGGCATCCCCATATTATGAACCCTGTTTTCAGCACAAATCCAAACCGTATCCCCACACCAGCTACTGTAAAGAAAACTAACTCTACACTGGCTGAAACCAGCACAGTAGCCAACAGCATCTCTGAAGGAGCACATTTTGTAGCATCTTTCGAGGTGTGTGGGGGAGAATAGCATAATTTTGCCCAAGTACTGGTGGAAGCCTTAGCCTCAAGAAAGGGAACTCTCCTCACTCCACCCACAGAGCTTCTGTACTGAAGTATTAAGACTGCTATCTTTTGCAAGTTTTCAGACATATGCCTTAATTTCTTACTTCCACTGCTTTTACCCCTGTGAAGATCACTCTCTTTTTAGCAGAAATACTCTTAATTTACACCATGGTAAATAAAAGAAACAGGCTGGGAAATTTTCCAGGGTAGTGAACATAACTATGTTTTGTGTAAAAGAGGAATCTTCCTTCAATCACTGTCACATTTGCTGCAGTGATTGAGCATCCCACTGTTTTTGCATTACGGGACTAATGGAAGAATGCTATCAATCCATTTCATTTCCTCATTCATAATTTTGTATATAGGTCAAGTGTTACCATTTATTTGCTTCTCTTACACAAGATGCAGGGAAGCTATGAATAATATTATTCATAGACAGTGTCCTTTGCTCTGTGTTTATGCACTTCTATTTCTGGCAGGATCTGCCCTTCTAAAGTACAAACTTTTATGACTGTATAAACTATCAGGCAAATAACAAAGTCCTACTTCAGCATCTGTTTTTACCCAATCCTCACCCACGAGCTGCCCCTCAGTGCAAATTCACCACGAGCTGCAGTGCTTTTGCTGCATTCACATATGAATCATTTTGCTCATAAATGAAATACAACTGTTGGTGGAGGGAAATGTGGCAGCTGCTTAACAGTACATAATGAATCACATAGCTAGATCCTACTGCCACTTGAGGGAGAGGGGGAGTTGGTGTGAAAAATATATCTCTCTAGAGCCCTATTTTCAGAAGAAATATCCACCAACTTCAGAACTACAGTGGGAATTCTTCAAGAATAAAAATAAAAATAAAAAAAATGGGCAGACTGCTACTGACACCCATATTAGCACTAGAATTTCCCAGTGGAATATCTTTCCTTCAGAAAAATGCCATTCTGTCAAACATGAAAGCCACTAACAATGAATTTTCACCACGAGAAAGACAAAATACATTTCAATAATGCCACTGGGCTCCATTCTGATTTTGCAATAGTTGCATTTTTTGCTTATGAAAAACCCATCACTTCAGAATCCTCTCTGTATTATCCAAAAGGTTTAACACTGCAATGTAAAACCAATTTCAAGTGTTATTGCAATACTCACTGCATTTGGTCTGACATTATTTTTCAGAATGTGGTTTCTTGGAAATTTTGGACTTTGTTTTTTGTTTGAATGAGGAACGATATGAAAGCACTTTGAATGTACGGAACCTCTACAAAACCTCTACAAAAGTTTGGCCCCAGAATAGCTAGCATGAAACTGTCCCTGAGAATGAGCCCATCCCATCATTGTGAGTATCATCAAAGCACTTTTTTGAACAGAGCTGTCATGCTATTGCCTTTGCAAGTGACACAGACACACTTTCATCTGGTCATAGCACTGCTGTTTTGCTTTACCAAACTTTGCTAGCAACTGCTCAGAAAAGTAAATAAGTGAAGGGACACTTTTACCCCTTTCTCCTTGGTGTCTCTCATTTACCTCTTCATAAATGGCTATTGGGTTTCATGAAATGGCAGAGACAGACCATTGTGGAGGGTGCACTGAAATGAAGTTCTTATTTTCATCAGCATATAAGCCCTTGTTTGTCATTTCTGCATTCAGCCTCAGTAAAGCCTCATGGGCATGAAAAAATTTATTTCACGCTTTTTTTGTTTTGTTTTGTTTTGGTGTGAGCAGATTGCAACAGTCACACATTTGTTTGTTTTCCAGAAATATTCCCAACATCCTCTAATGAAGGATCCTTGGCCTGCAGATCATTCAGACAGTTTACTAAAAACATTTGCAGTTCACAGTCCTTGACTCAGTCTTTGCTGACAAGTGGCACATACTGCACAGCACAGCCTTTTCTTCCTTGACATCTTGCCATTTTTAGGGTGCCAAAAAGAGTGCACTGCTGGTATTCCAGTCTGATAGGCAGCTTGCTGTCCACCTTTCCTCCTTGCTCCCACAAGACATTCAACACCTGGAGAAACTAAGGGTTGCAACTTGAGACAAGCCAAGTAGCTGGTATTCCATGTTTTTCAGTATATATATATTCAAAACCTGAAAATGGGATTATTATCCAAATCAGGCCCGGGGAAGAATAGAGATCTGAAGCTAATTATGGCAAACCCTAATACTGTCACAGTGGAATTAAGACCATAAAGTGGTGGGAAGTCACAGACACAACATCCTAGCCTTGTCCTCTCAGAAGTGCTTGTGGAGCTTCTCCACCACACAGTAACTGTGCTATATGCTGACAGTGTTGGTTATTGCTTGAATATATTGGTTCCATGAAATACAAATAATGGGATAGAAGGAGAAATTGAAATAATTTCTAAGACTAACAATCCCATCATCAAATTCCTGGAAATTTAGAAGGTAAAAGAAGAGCAATGAGATGTTTTTTATAACTCTGGCATCATCTTCCCTTGATCCAACAGAAGTGACCTCATCTGAAGCAATAATACCCAAAAATATATATACGTGCAAGGTACCTAACAGTTTAAAAAGAAAGACTGTCTTGAAAGAGGATGTAGAGATGGCTAGAGACAGAAACTGATGGTAATGTTTGAAAAATCATTTTCATCTCAGTTACCATGTTAGGTAAGAAAGGTACAGGTCTTTCTGCCTTCAGGACAGAAAGCCTGCCAGGCTCCCAGGATTATGCTGTGATTCCCTGGAATACACAAGTACCTAAAACAGGTGTTCATAGCATTTGGATAAATGCCCCACTGCAGCCTGGAGTTACCATCCATTGCTCTCAGTAAGTGACACTCCATGGTTCCTCTCACACACACTGAGACCACAATCACTCCCATCCCACTGCATTTCCTGCTCAGCTGAGATGAACAACAGCACAGGATGGAGTGTGGCTTCTGTCATTGCCCTGCATTGAGCAGCTGCTACAGCACTCTCTGGAAAAAGCAGTCCACACTTTGTACACTACTCCCCAGAGACCCATTTGGTCTTTCTCTAAGAATTAATTTGGCCAAGAGAAGAGTCATCACACAGCTTTTGTAACAGCATCAGCACTTACCACCATCACAGGGTTGGACAGTTAGAAAATAAAGCAACCTAAAACATTGCCAGCCTGAGTTTTCTTACCCTGATGACTTCATAGTCAGATGCATCAGAGCTTGCTCATCTGACTGACAGCAAGTAAAAAGCAAAACACTCTCCATAAAGAAAGCAGCTCAACATAATCTTTAGGCTAGACCTATTCAGTTCAAACCAGAGGAGAATATGACCTTATTTAAAAGGCTTAGGAAGGGTGGCAAATCCATGGAGAAAAGCTCCAGACAGAAGTGAGCTCCTCCAGTAATTGAGACAGTTTTACTACTGAGGCCTGCCTTCAAGAGGGGAGTAAAAAAGCCACAAGAAGATTTTGTATAGAAAGAGTTTAGGGATTTACCTAGATGAACTTTTAATACCTGTACAGACTTGGAATAAGAGAGTGTTTATTCCTTTGCATTATGGCTCTGGTGGGTGCTCTAGTGCCTAGGGCACTTGAAAGATTAAAGCCCACCTGAGCTGAAAGAGAAGCAAAGACCAAGTGGTGAAAACCTAGAGATTAAGTGGAGAATTGAAGGCACAGAGCCCAGTGGTGCCCTCCCTGGAGCTGTCATCCTGAGCAGCACAGCATCAGGACTCAGTCTGGCTTCAAACATACAAATGCCTGATGGAGAAAACTGTCCTCACCAAATTCTGCTTCACAAGAACTGCAAGGGGCCAGCTGTGACTTGTATGGCCAAATAGACCAGCACATGCCACTGCAGCACCCTTGAAAAGAAAGAGTTTGGTTTCTGCTCTCATTTTCTACCTTGTTGACACATGCCTGCAGTACACAGGCATGCTGGCTGGTGCCCAGGTTGACCCTTTACTGTACCCTCTTTCCACACACTGTGCTGGCAGTGGGCTCCCATTACGAGCATGAGCAGCTTCAGAACAGCTCCAGCCCTGAGCTCTTTTGTCAAGATGAAAGGCTCCTCTCAAAGCTGCACCTCCTCTCAAAGCTTTGATAACACAGGTCTGCTCTCTTGGCTCTGCTTTATCAGTACGTGGAAAAATGAGTATCGGTACTGTATCTGAGGTATTAATTAAATACCTTAAATAGCTAGATAAGGCACTTAGCTAGGGCTCTGTGCCATGTAGGGAGAGCGAGCTGACAGTACAAGAGAACAGCATATGGTCCCTTGTGGATATTTCTGTCAGTTTTCATTGACATTTCAACTAATGTTCTTCACTGATTACCTATATTTCACAATGTATTAAGGAAGCACATCAGATATTGCATTTAACTTTTCCAGCCAAACTGCACTATATTTTTAAACACTTTCTTCTTCTTGGGGGAGGAGGAAGGGAAGGACTAAACACTATAAAACTTTTATGGTCAAGCACAGGAGGATATGGGTAACAGTCACAAACCAGGAAAGAAACAGGGCCAAAATATAGAATGCAAAGATAAGGGCAAAATCTCAGGTATTTTACAGAGGATCTTTTCTGTGAAAATTATTCCAACCAGTAAAAAAGTGTAAAATGCAAGGCAATGCCTGAAAGGGAAGTGGACTAGGAGTGGACACTAGGAGTGCACAAGGCTCAGCAAGACTGGCCCCAGGGTGAGACAGACTTGGAAATGGTTGCTTCCCATTGAGGTGCAAAAAACTGGTACAATACCAAGCTGGGAACCATCAAGGAGAGTCTGAATATAGACTGGCAAACAACATGATAGTGCCCCAATTCCTGGTGCATTTTTAGTTTTAACTTTTTCTGGAACAGAACATGATAATTTTAGATTTGGCAAGTTTATTACAAAAATCTCAGACCAAATCGCCAATCTCAGTATACCACCACTAATATAAGAGAGGGTTTAAGATGGGGCAAGAGATGGATGAAAAGCTGTCACATTCCCCCCTCAGCCCACCTGATGAGAAAGGTCTCGTGCCTCTCTCAGACATCTGATTTCCTCCTGCTACTCTGACGCTGGTGAGCCATACAGAGATGCAGAAAGGGAGTGAAAATGGAGCAAAGTGCAGTGGAGCAGCACTCCTGCCTCACTAGTGGAAAACAAAAGGCAACACAAATATAGCAACTCCCAGGAACAAATCAGGGACCATGACTCTGCCACAGTGAACTGTCTAAAGTTTGTTCTATGGAGCAAGAAGATGGGACACTTTGAACTTAAAAACAATCAGTGCTGGGACCTCTATATACTGTGTCATATTTTGTTTACTAATGTGGGATAGGAATTTGAGGCAATACTGAATCAAGCCCCTTGTTTACTGCAGCCAAGAGAAAACTGTATAAGCAAGTGGGTGATGTGCTGAAATGAAGACTAAGCTTTTTCTCTCCTGCAGTCTGAATTTCAATTACTGTGCTTGTTGCAGCGTACTGAGACCAGGCCTCAGTAGCCATTAGCTGTAGAATCAAACTATAATGTGTTTGACCCAATATATGCCCTAGTGAGTGACAGATAGTGGTATTGAGAAGGAAATACTGCGGGCTGTGATGGATCAGATTCCTAGAACAAAGAATTACCTTCCTCTTCTCCAGTCCCTTTATATCCTCCTGCCAAAGCACTGGGGATGGTCCTATTAACTATGGGCTACAGAGAGCATTGCAGCATCTTACAAGGAAATCACAAAGATGGGTTTCGTACTAAATAACTGGGCTGTCAGAGAGAGAAAGAAAGAGGGAGAAGATCACTGCATTGCTGGGAGAAAAAAACTAAAAAATACCCCATACTGCAGCTGCTTTCAGGCCACAGATTTATTATGTGTGTACAGTGCCCAATATAGTGAGGCTTTGATCCCTGACTGGATCTTCAAAGAACACTGTAATCCACACAGTAAGAACAAACAAATATTCCATGTCAGAATGATGAATGATTAAAAACATTTTATTGTGTTTCAGCGATTGGATATATAAAAAATACAAGGAAGTTTCAGAACAGTTAATCTTTAATTGTTTTTTTTAAACTGAATTCATAAATCTCTGGGCATGTTGTTAATGAGCACAGTTACATGCTGTGGAAAAGCCAAGTGATTATAATAAAAATTATGGTTTATGAAGATTACTATGCCTTTGTTCTACTTTCTGTGTTACCAGGCCAGCAACACAGGCCGCCGAGCTCCAGTGGGGATATACGGTCACATTTCTAACTCCCTTTCCTTTCAAGTATACACCCTTCACCTTTTTTGCCACTTTTTTTGCCATTACCACTCTCAGCAGTTCAGAGGCAGGTCAGACCCTGTAATCTCATTCAACTCTTGAGCAGCAAAAGAAGAGCAAGAGAATAACAACCTCTTGCCACTACTCACGGTGGACAACGCTGAAGCTAGTGGCTGGGACTGCCAGGACTGTGCCCCACCATTCATCACCTCAGCACTGCAAGGAGTTTGAGCCTTGTGCTTTATGCTCTGTGTTTGTCAGAACTCCAGAGAGAAAATTTTACTGGTGAAACATTCACAGAGAGACAATCTAAAGCGAAATCAGAAACCATCTAGTTGGAAAATTAATTCCTATTTGTAATTCAAGAATCTATCTCAGATATACATCCAAAAATCTTGTTTCTCTAGCCAGGAATAGCTCAAGACCTGCATTTTCAAGTAAAATCATGCACAAGTGCCTGCTGGCTTCAGGATCTAACCCAGAGGCCACTGACTTTGACAGAACAATTCAACAACTTCAGTGAACCTTGGAGCATGTCTTTTGGGACAAGGCAGCAGTACCCCAGCCCTGCTGGGGTCATCTTGAATGGACAACAAACACTGAGGTTTCATCCCTCCAGTTTAATACCATGGGAGACACCAATGGTCAGATTCTGGCCCATACCACAAACTTACTTTCTGCACTAAAAGAGGGCAGTCTGACCCAGGCTGGAAGGGGGTCAGCATCTGCAAACTGTCGTCCGGTAAATAATAATCCTTATTTGCTAGCCAGCAAAAACAATCCTTTTGGGTTAATTTCAGACCCACACGCCTGAACATTTTCCTGTTTCCTTTCATCTGCATTTATATCAATAGTTCTAACACAAGATGCTACATCTCCCTGTCCTTACACCTGCATCTGTGTAAGGCATTTGTTAAAATCTGTGTCGAAAGTGCTCAGAAAATAAATATTTGCAATGATCATGTTCACTGACTCTACCTGCTGACTATTACCTGGAGTTGACTTCCTTATGGGCAGCAAGTCATGCATCACTAAGGAACAGGAACCAGATCTATTGACTTGTGTTGCTGTCATCATCTGATATAGGTGTTTGGAGGCTGAACTGTGATGTCTGATGAAGAACTACAGCTAATGCAACACCCAGCAAACACTGGCCTTCAGCCTGAGCTCAGATTTGACTCACACATGCCTCTGTTTATTCTTGATTGAGTAAACCACTTACAGACACCTCCAACCAGCCCTGTGGCCTAGGGAGCAGAGAGGGCAGGGCCATAGCATGTTCTGCCCGAAACTCACACCAGCACCTTTGATTTCACAGAAAGTTACACCAGGTCCAAACATCACCCTTGCAGGTAGCCAGGCACCTCCCACTGATTTTTCTATCTCAGTGACCCAGAGGACTTATCACCAGGAGATGACTGGCAGTGCCAGTTCATAGCGGCAGGGTAGTTCAGGAAGGCTGAGTACATCCTTGTTTGACAGATTTGTCACGAGGCTAGTGTTCAATGCAAGTGGCTTATAATGTCCCTCTTGTTTTGCTGAGGAATTATTTTTCCTCTTCTTCAAAGGTTTTTTTTTTCTTTTTCAGGTTCCTGCTAATTTCATGTTACTTTTTGACAAATGTGATATGAATAATTTTTCTGGCAATAATATATTCAAAAACAGTATTCTAAGCAAACATTTCAGTTGCAAAAAATAGTCAGAAAATAGATTGCACATTGTGTAGCCTGAGTCACTGAAAATAGGCCAAGTTTCTATCATCTGGGTGAAAACACACAGAATTTTCACATCAACAGACTAGTGAGTGCAGTGTCCAGTCTGTAGCTAATGAGATACAGAAAGCTTTGCTAGGAACAGTCCTTATTAGAGAAGGCATTGATATCAAAACAAATCATCCCCTTCCACCTGCTTTTTTTTTCTGGTGAAATGGAAGAAATAATGTGACAGATGCTGATAACTTTGCTCAGGGTGTTTTCTGCAAGATTCTCAGATATGGCAGGGAAATGCACAGATGAAAAAGCTGCCCATGTCAAAAGAAGCTGGGGGAAAGTTTACTGCTATCACTTGTCAATAAGCAGCCCACATCTGTTCCTTCCCAACTCTGGATCATATTCTTAAGGCATAGGTCAACTACATAGGATTTTAATGACTTATTATTTTTCATAGTACAAAACATTTTAAGGTCACACTCATTTTAGTCGCAAAAGAGAAACACATCAAGTACCTCAATGCATTCAGACCAGCTAATCAACACATCAGCACAGCCAGGATTTTGAATCTCAAATACTTTACTTTGAGCTGCTCACAGACTGAAAAATTCATAAATCAGAAATGACTAATGGCCATATTCAGCAAATAATTTCAGACAGCGAATGCATTTGAGAAGCCCTCAATCTGTCCATAGAAAGATCAGAAATGATAAGAAGAGGTGACTTTTGCTGTACTTCTCTGGCAAATGAGTTACTCACAGGAAGCCAGAGTTGTTTGGCTCCCAAGACACCAGCCTTTGAGGAGCTGGGCAAGCCTGTGTTCAGCTCAGGACATGCTTTTGGCAGTAATGGAAGTTGCCCTGCAGAAACCCTCAGGAAAAATTTTGCAGAAGTTGTCATTTATTAAAACAAAAAAAAACCAAAAACCAACCAATAAACAAACAAAAAAAAAAAAAACAAAAAAACAAAAAAAAAAAAAAAACAAAACAAAAAAACCCAACCAAAAAAACCCACAAAACAAACAAACAAAAAACCGACCAAGGAAAAAAACCCAAAACAATCAAAAAAACAAACTCTGTCACTCCATCTCCTGTGCTGGCTCAATCCATCAGGAAAAGGAACATCTGCTCCTGCAGTGGCTGGCTGATCTCTCCACTGAACTGCATGCATGTCTGTAACAAAGCATTGTGAGGGTTTAAAATTAAATTTGCTATGAGACAGAAACTAGGCAGACCTGCAGCAGCGGCTGTGAAGCCACAGATTCCCACT
>NW_008655578.1:32451-35802 GCF_000695815.1 Acanthisitta chloris
AGCCAGTCATCAGGCCGTGGCACTGTGGCACTGCAGGGTGACCCCAAGCCCTCCATCCAGCTCTCTGGCCACAGAAGGGCTCCTGTTTGGGTGTCACCACCACAATCCTTCCCTAGACCAGGTCGGGAGGAGGCACTGCAGCCACTGAGGCAAAGATGCTCCTTCCCTTCCCTGGCTCCCCTGCTGCTTCCCTTCCCTGCTGATGCCCCAAATCACTCAACACGGAGAATCCCAAATATCAACAGCTATTTCCCCTGGCTCTCTAGAAGGGACTGCCAGGAAGGAAGGGAGAGAAGCCCATCACAAGGCAGCTCAACACCTGGGAATCCTCCTTATGGCTTCCCCTGCTGCCCAGAGCTGAGCTCCTGACGGCCCCTGCAAACTGCCACATACCATATCCCTTCCAAGTGACAGAAAGCAGCTTCTTGTTTCCCCACCCATGTCTGTGTCATGCATGAGAGACCATACATGAGCTAGAACACAGGTGGCTGTGCACATTTAAAACCCACACATGCACAGAGCAAAGAGGTCCACCCATGCCAGTGCCAGGAAACCCATCTCTTCGCACGAGGGAGATTTCCTGTGCAAGAACATGGCAGGGCCAAAATGTGCAAGCAAAAAAGGACCATGGAACAGCCACCAGTGCCAGGTGTGAACACCTTATTCCATGTTGAACCACATGCCTGATCCACTCACTTTTTCCCTCCTGCAGAGATCTAATTAAAATGAAAAGAAGCTGCCACTCATGACCGGCAGATCAGCCCCAGCCAGCTATGCGGTTCAATGCTGGGCATAGACTTTACTGTCAGATACTCTCTAATCAGTTGAGCTATTTTCATGCCTTTTTCTTTTTTTTTTTCCTTTTTTTTTTGGGTCATTTTTTTCAGAGCTTTGCTCCCCTGGCAGACTTCTGCTGGGCTCCTGGACAAATCATTCACACCACAGTCAGAGCATGCCACAGACAGAGGATTTTCACTGGAGTTCAATGTAATTGCTAGCATTTATCACTTTAATAGCCTAATGAAGGTGAGATGTAATTAGAAAGGGTGTCAACCGGAATATGGAGTTTGTTTTACAATTATCTATACAGTGGGCAACCACTGGCACAGAACAGTGCCTTTTAAAAAGCTGGTAATATGTGGCATAAATGTTCATCACCGGGTGACTTAGAGTGATCTAAAGCCACCTTCTGTAATTGCTGCCTTTCTTCCTAAAGGCTTGAAACAAACACAAAAAGGTTGAACCCCTCCCAAGGCAGTTTTTCCAACCAATGAAGATGGTTTATGTCTATGCAACTGAGCCCGCATAACTGTCACCTCAACATCATTCCTACTTGCAGAGTGATCAGCAGTGATTTTGCTTGAGTGATTTTTGTCTGTGTAAGCAAGCTCAAATGAATGCAACAATAATCAGAACTCCCAGCAGGGCCATTGCCATTGCAAAAAAAAAAAAAAAAGGCCCCAGAAGCACATACAGAGCCTTCTCATCACGCACACACATACACACACACTTAAAAAAAAAAAGAAATCACTGGGAACTAAAAGCAACCCAGGGAGCTGCATTTCTCTCTGTTTTACTCAAAAGTGTGTTAGTACTCAGGGTGAGTTTTATGCAGTTGGCAGGATGGCTGACCCTTATTTAAGGCAGAATGTCTTAAAGCATGAAGAACACCTCTCCTGGATCTCCTGCTGCTAAATAGATACCAAGGTTTGTTGCTTGATGGATATTGTGCAGTAAAGTAATGATGGCTGATGGTGCTGTTGGCAGACAGTTTAATGCTGAGTGGGAGACTGGAGATTGAGACAGTCAGAAGCCTCCTGAGCTCATCAACCACAGTACAAAGTATGACACTCCTTAAAGATCTAGTCTTGTTTCTGAATAGGAAAGTGTAGTTTTGATTTGTATAATCTCTTGAGGGCTGGTCAGATTACAGGAAGAATGATTACTTCAGCGAAGCAAGCCTTTCCCTCTTTCTACAGAATGGAAGCACAGACTTCGGTACTTGGCTGATATCATGAGTGTACTCACTATATTAGTGGTAGCTTTCTAGTACTTGGCTAATATCATGAGTGTACTCACTATATTAGTGGTAGCTTTCTCCAGATGTTATAGCTATGGGATTAATAACCTGTTATACTCCCATCCTTCTGACATGATCTCAAATGGATTTTAATTTAGTGCGGAAGACTGACAAGATGTAATCTTAAAAATTATAGCTCACAAAAGCAACAGTGAAGATGTAGCCTGGAGCCGTAATGGTTCGAGCTGTGCCCAGCCCTGTTGTAAGACAAAAGCAGAGAGTTTCATGTATTGCCTGGGATGTTTCCATCTAGTGTACCCTGACAGGGTTCCCTCAGGTTTTGCAAACCCACAACTGGCTTTGCATAGAGCCTCTCCATTGCAGGTGCAGCAGTGGGTTAGATGGGGTAGATTTCTAAAGCACTCCCAGATAACCCCAGCAGTGTCACTAGCTACTTATCAGGTCACTGTTTGATGTTTTCGCCAGATGGTAGGAAGCACTCAGATCTTCCAGAAGTATCAAACCTAATAGCTATGAACTGAACCCCTTTCTGCATTAGGTGATCAGCTAAAGTGCTTTGGAAGAGAGTGGTCACACTCTATCAGTCTGCCTCCTGATACATGGTCCCAGTCTGGTCTTCATTTCCCAACCTAAACAATGTGCATATCACTTCCAGGTGGTGCTTACCGTCATGATGGCACATAAACTGAGTTTATGAAACTCCTCAAAATTCAGGTTGAGACCTGATTCCAGCTTTCCTGTACTTTGTGCAGCCACCTGAAGTTACACAAAGAGGACATAAAAAAATGACCATTTCAGAGAGGTGCCATTCTGCAGTTACCTTGTAGGGTTTTTGGTGCCTTCACAAAGAAGAGGTAATAGCTCAGATGTTCCCTTGTGGTCAGGTGAACACAGCTCTTTGATGTTCTCAGAAGAAGGTCTTTCTGCTTACAGTTACATTGCAGCAGACAAGTGAATTTACTACTTGGGGATTGTGTATTTAATTCCTACATGGACATCCCATGTAGAAATCAGCGCAGGGTAGAATCAGCATAGTGTGCCCCAACAGGTGGGATTTTACTATAATGTAGAGGCCCTATGATGACAGTCATGGCTCAGAGAAAGTAATGCTGCTAATTGCAGCAATTAAGCAGTAATGGCATAATTAATGCAAAAATTATGCATGGCTTGAATCCAAGCTTTTGGCGTGCAAGAGGTATTCATCACGCCTAGATGAAAATCATTCCTGTTGAGATGATATCATATCTGCTTTTATGACTTGACCAGGGATAATGGTTACAGGGAATTCAGGGAGCAGTGACAGGCTATGT
>NW_008655578.1:35822-50096 GCF_000695815.1 Acanthisitta chloris
CAATGAAACACAAAATGACTTTAAATTTGATTGGACAAATTGAGTACTGAAGGTGAGGAGAAATGAAAAACTCTTGCTATAGCAAGACCCTCCATCCCCCAGACCAACAGATATTAGGCCTCACATAGCCAGATGCAAAGACTGTCTTCAGCTGCCAGTACATTCAAATGGACATTTGTTATGTCCCTTTCCAAATATATGACAAGAATGAGGAACAGAGAACTCAAGCGGCTCATTTTTCTTTTTACAAAGCAACTTCCGATGAAAAGCAGGCTTAAAGATTAGCATTAATCCACATCCTCCATTTCCCTAATTTGAGAAATGAAAGAAATTAATTGAAAGTAAGGTGAAATTTTAAGAAATTCATATAATATTGCTTAAACTCCAGAATCCAGGTATTCCCAGACAGCTGCTAAAAAAGGGGGTAACATAAAAGCAGTCTGTTGTATTTGCTACATGCCTGACCCAGGTCTCAGCTCATTCTGCAGTTTGGCTTCTAAATTTTATATCTGCTTTGTCATATTTCAAGATACTTCCCAGCAGGGCAATTAGGAGGACATGTTAAAAAATATGTCTGAAAACACCTCAATAATTGCAAAGAAAAGATTTTTTTGGTGATGTTCAAAGCCAGTTGTGGCAGCCCACAAATATAGGTAGTCACATTAGTCAGTTGGCTGTGTTTAGTATCTCTTTCCCACATTTAGACCAAGAGACTATTGCTGTGATTGCTATTTGACTGTGCAGCAATAGTAGAACTGTGAAATGCTAAGAGTTTTTTGGCTGTGCTACAAGTTGAGAGCCCTGTATGTTTGTTGGTCCAGAAACACGTTGGATTTGCAAAGTTGGGCTGAAAACTTGGCCAGCCCCAAGCCTTTCTGACAAATCCAGCTTAAAATATTACTACATTAAGTGGTAGTTTATTTGAATGACATTATTTATGCTTCCATATTGGGTACCTTAATGTGGGGATAAATAAACCCAAAATGCTTGCTGTGTATTACCATATATTTTACTGATTGATGTTCCTATGGAGAAGGGCATTGGGCACAAGGAAAGGGAAGGACTCTGAGCAATCTCTAGGCTGAAAGTGCATATTAAAAGCAGTCTAGTTGCTTGCACAGAGTTTTCTTGCATGTTTTTTTTTTGTACTATGGCCCACAGGCATTCACTTTCAACCAATTCCCCCGTGCTGAACCCAGAATCCTCTCTCTGGTTTCTTACAAAGTCACTAGAGTGAAGTCACCAGGGAGTTTTGAGAGTTTAAAATAGCATATGGTGTACAGCTTTGTCCTCAGTAGCTTCAAATCTTTCCGTTTATTTTCTCTAGCTAAACATAGAAAGCCCTGAGGTCCAGTAAAGTGGACCTAGTATTTGTGTTCATGCAAGCATACAATATATTGGCCATTTGGCTTTATGAACATACCTTGTTTAGTGTCTAAGGAGGAGTGATGGTTTTCCATTTAGACTGTGGAGACTACTGCTTAATAATAAATATACTCCTGACATTGTTAAATGATAGCCTACTTCTAATAAACCCCATGCTGCTCCCTGTGTTGGTTAGAGTGGGTAATTCATCTTCCCAGGCTGTTAAAACTTTAGTTGGGATTATAGAGATGACATGAATCAGACACGATCAGCATGTCCCCTGCTGGTTTGCTCATTTTCTCCCCATAACAAAATACTGGCTTGTCTTCTCTTGGCATTGCAGATCTTCTTATTAGTTGATTTCATTATTAATTGCTTGTAGGGCTTGGGAGGCCTCTTCAAGGCACAACCATAAGGGATCCACAAGGTCCACAGCAAAACACTACTGTACTTTCATGCTCACACTTCTCCCAGGCTACCTGATATCAAGTTGTAGTCCCTTTGTGCTACTGAGTAAAGAGCCTGAAGCCAAACTCTGAATACGCAAGAATAAACCAAATGCTCCAATTTTTCCCTTGATTTGCTACCAGGAAAAAAAGAAAGAGGGGAAAAAAGAGGAGTAAAAAAAAATAATCTTATTATCCTCAAATCTAATTACAGCCTCAATAGCTCCTGGGGATTTGGCTTTATGAAGTGGTTCATAAAACCTTCCTTGTCATGCCCACTAATACCCTTTGGCCTCATGCACTGATAACAGCTTGTTTGAGCAATTTTAAATTAGCTGATAATATGCTGACAAGTAGGCTGCAGGATGCACCAGGAAGCCAAGTGTCCTAGAAAGAGCAGCCTCCAAGGAACAACTTGCAACTGCCTGAATAGACCTGACTTCTCACTCCATCAGGGTCCCACCAAAGGTAAGTGGGCTCCCACTGGCTGCCCTGAGGCTGGCATCAGTCCCCCCAGAAGCAGGCATGTCATACCAGGAAGGGAAGGTACAGCATAACCAGGGCATGCACAGCACATCAACAGCAATCTTTCAACACTCATCACTGATGGAGCCTCCACAGCCTGTGGAGAAAGGGCTCCCCAGGTCTCAGCACAGCCCTGCACACGAGCTCACAGAACACACAATATAGGAAACAGAGTTCTTAACTCTACATTGCCTTACATTAAAGCAGCTCAGGGCTGACCTTTTAAATCACAGACTGGGTAGCATGCAGTCCCTTCGTGCCCATCCATCCACCCACAGCTGCTACGATTATTATGTGCCACAAAAAGTTGAAGTCAGGTTAAGGACGTGTTCTTTTTCTTCCCCTAATCCATTTAGTTCTTACAAAATCCAGTTGAGGCACCATGAACCTTTCCTTTTGCTTCTGGATGCTTGTGCTCTCAGGCACCTTTTGACATCTACCATCAATTATTGTGATACATGAATATGGGGCCTTTCATTTTCACAGCTGCAGACAGTCAAACCAACAGATTTGCTTTTTGCTCTCAAAAGCAACAAGCTCAGCTGTGAATGTCACCCTGTTCCATGCAGAACAACCAGTGCCTGCCCCAGGCCTGGTCAGCCAGGGTCTTTTTCCCTATCATGGACAACCTGGGTTGTCACCTATTGCTAGGAGTCCACCTGCTCCTGTTTGGGGAAACTTCTCAGTGTTCTTGAGCTAACCTGACACTTCTGCCAAGAGACAACAGCAATACAGAGCCCACAAAACACACACAGTCTTAAATAAACTGAAGCTGGCAACCTTATGTTTAGGGAAGAGTGGGGATTTCCCTAAACCATCATACCTCTTAGATATCCTACAAATTAGATGCTAGTACACATCAGGAAAACCTATTACAAAAGACCAAGAGATAGAAGGGGAGGGGGAGAGGGAGGGACAGAGGAAGGAAAAGGTGGTGCTTTTGTTGTGGGTTTTTCCTCACTGCTTTTCCCTTTTAAGCATACTTTGTTTTGCTCTTTCTCTAGGCTGTCTGTCACAGTACCTCGACAGGCACCAACTGAGGACCAGACTGGAAGGACAGACTCAGATAGAGGAAGAGAAAAGGTACAAGACACTGAATGTATGCAAAGAGAAAAGCAAGACACATATGTGGCTCTCCAGAGCCACCATTAACTGCCAAGCAGTGCAGGTAGAACCCCACAGACTAACTTCCAGACCAGCTGAAGACAGTGTGAGCAGCATCTTGTTTACAAGGCAAGTCCCTTGATATCCCCCAGATAAAGCTGCCTTACTTGCCCTGGTTATATGCTCAGGGTTACACCATTAGGCCTCATGAGTCTCTGTAATATGATTGGGAAGGATGATACACCTGTCCTGAATTAGAGTAGATAGGTTTATCTCATTTCAGAGCCAACTCACGGATGGGTAGAGATCAGATCAGCTGTAAGAAATTCTCTTTATTGTATAACTTGTTATTCACGGTAGGGTGAAAATGGCTTCAAAGGTGATCCTGTGCACTCTGAGGGATATCTTCTTATCTCTAATGTAGTTTATACAAACCAAATTGGTTTTTGCTTCAAACATCTCTCCGTAGAAGAAAATCAATTTCAAGATGCAATGGCTGTGATCTTTCAAGCCAAGGATCCATTGCAAACATACTAAATGTTTGGCAATGCAAAGCTGTAAAGACAGGACAAGTAATGCCTGTTATCAACATATGTGCCGTGTCCAAATCAAGGTTTCATGTCCAAGGCACTGAATAATCCATTGCCAACTCTAACAACAGTTTCATTAACAGAAGTGAAAATATGTTGTGACTAGATAAGCAAATTTCTTTTAACCCCTACAGAATTCTGGGGCAGCCATTTAAGCAGTGAATCAATTATCAGACAAAATATACCCTCCCGGAAGTGTAGGATGCTGACCTGAGATCCACCCAACTCTCTGCATCCATGGAAGTAGGTGTTTTTATGCTGAGGATTTGTAATGACCTTGGTTACTCTTCAGTATCACCTGATTTGCTGCAACAGCCTCACACCTCTGCAATTTATTATGCATCTTGTGAACCCACCCAGCTTGCCCTCCATCAGCTCAGGTGTCAGTCAGACTACCTGTGCTTCCCACCATGGCCAAACATCCAGGAAAACTCCTTTTCATCTTAGGTTGTGCACAACCCTCCCCAGCTCAAGTCCCCGAGGATAAGTAAGGAGGTGAAAGCAGCCTCAGGATGAGCATTAGGAGCACTCTCTCTGACCACCAGATGCTCTCCTGCTCCTTGTAAGATCATCATGCTGTGCAGATGTGTCCTTGTTGTCAGTGGCCTCAGGCAGCTGAAGTCCAATAAAATTTGTAAGAGCAATCCAAATTCGGTTGGCTTAGGCCCAGAGGGTCAGACTTAATGTTAGTTATACCCTTGGATCTGGTTGTGACTACAGGTAGACTTTGGGTCTGAATCTGCATTTAGAGAAAACAATCATCTTTGCTATAGCACATAGGTTGGATGTCTGTGGGGATTATTCAGGAATTGTCAGCAGAACCAGAATTCATGAAAACTGCTCAAAGAGCTTCTAACACTGATTCTTCCAAAAACATTTTGAATGCAAGAACATCATTACAACATGAGGATGCTGATCTCTATTAAAACCGGCTCGATAACTTCTCCAAATCTGAGAGGAGGAGGCACAGCGTTGTATCTGTCTGCTGCAGAGACACACAGACACATGGATCATTAGGTGGCCATGGCCAGAGTTAGCTGAGACCATGTAGTGCATGTTTAATACCTGATACAAGCACAGCTGCTCTGAAGTACCACAGGAGCACTGCAGAGGTACATGCTCGTTCAGTAAGAATACAGGATCAGGGGGACTTTGCTCTGGTGCTGTGTTATAAACCTGACCCCATTGTGCAGCTCTAGGTCACTGAGCTTCTTAAAAATAACCCTAAACACACTCCTACTGACTTGCAGTCACCCAAACCTTTCAGCCTGGGAATAGTCCTAATTTTGCAGTATCTTTCTTTTATAACATGTATCAGGTTGCATACAAGCTTTCAGGGCTCCTTTTCCTCTTTTTCCTGGTTAGTTGGTTGGTTTTACAACTGAATTTAGCCCTGCACAGTAGCAATATCTTGTCTGGACACTTCTTCCACACGAATCACAGGAAAATGAGAGATATCACTCATCGTGATGGACAGTCGATAATTACTAGATGAGTCCTTATGCAAAACCCAACCTTGAAACTCAGTCATGTTTTCTTTCATCCATCACACACAAACAGCTTGGACTTCTTTAGTGCCTATGTAATACCAGAGAAAACAAAACAGCCCCCTACACCACCAAAGGAGCATTCTTGCCTGCAAATTTATATGTTGTTTTTAATCAGCTCTAAGCTAAAATGCAGCTTAACTCAAAACTTAATTAGACTCAGTTGGAGAAGTAGTAGCTTGCAACAGGTTTTTATTCTTACAGGGTTCTGAAGGCACTTCCAATGAGTAACAGAACAGTGAACATATGGAAAACATCCATAAATTTGGAAAAATTTCACTGGATTTCAGCATTTAAGTCTCAATGTAAGCTGGACACCCATACCAGGCTTCCTTAAACTCTTCAGCCATCTAAAGCAGCTGCATATTAAATCTGGAGCTAGACTGATCATTCAAAATTAATTTAGCCAGAACATTAATGAGCTACAGTTTCTTCTGCTGCTTGTGTGTCATCTTCACTTTGCTTCCTTTACCTCTTCTACAAACAATACAAGCCCATAGCTTATAGGATCTGAAATTTGAGCAGCACAGTTGTGATCAGAGCCCAAGCCATGAAGAATACCAGCCTGCTAAACTACAGGCCCTGGTTTGCATAGGGCATTGCAGTGGGTTGACCCTGTCTGGCTGCTAAGCCCCTCACCAGTCACTCACTCCCCACCAAACAGTAGGGAAAAAAGAATCAGAAGGGCAAAAGTGAGAAAAACTGGTGGCTCAAGATAAAGACAGTCCAATAAGTGAAGGGAAATGAAAGAAGACAAAAGCAAAACCAGCTAAGTGATGTGAAGGCAGTCACGCAACACTTGCAGACTGATGCCCAGTTTCTATGCAACACCCCCTGTGGCAAAACTCCCTGCAGTTTTATTGTGGAGTGAAATGTTATATGGTATGATACATCTCTGGTCAGTTTGGGTCAGCTATCCTAGCTGTGTCACCTCCCCAGCTGTAGCCTACTCAATGGGGCAGCAGACCAAGAGACAGAGAAGGCTTTGGCACTGTGCAGGCATAGCAATAACTGAAACACTGTTGTGTGTTATCAACACTGTTTTGTTTACCCGTCTGAAACACAGGACCTTACAGGCTGCTATGGAGAAAATTAACTCCATTTGAACCAGACCCTGCACAGGCAAATTAAAAGAGTCCAGAGCTAACTGGACCTAACTTCAGAGACTGCCATCCAAGTACTGCTGGTATTGCATGCAACAGAAACTAATCCTTGGCTTTCTCATGTTCAAAACACACAGTCTTCACTAAATGTTTGGGAAACTGTGGCAGGGAAATGAAGTAAGCTATCCCAAGCCACTTCTAGAAGCAGAAGAAGGGACTAGGATTCAGGTTTAGTGCTTGTCTTGAACAGTCCTCCATGCTTCATCCATCAGGTTCATTTTCCTATGGCATTGCTGGATAATCAAAGATCTTTGAATTCAGTTTCCATCTCTTTACTACTAAATTGCTACTTTGCCACGTTGTAACCTGAGGTTCCAAGCACTGATGATCTGTGTTCTTATCTTACAGTACTGCACTAGTACAGAGAGAAGATGAGCACAAAATACCTGGGAATCACATAAGCAGCAACATAAGAGCTGCAAGACTTCTCCAGCCCAACTAAAACCAGATGGATTTGTTCCCATTGGAACACAGACTTCTTTTGTGAGGGAAGGGGAAGTTTAGGTTTGGGGTTTTTTTGTATAGCCTTGGTTGGTTTTTTAAAAGCTAGTAGTAGTTCTAGCCCTGAGTTTCCTGCTCTGAATCTAATTTTCTCAAGGCACAAGAAATGACTTATCTGGAGATCATAAAGGCTGTCACAAAGCTCAACAGCCAGGATTAGAATCATATTTTCTACTTTATCTTCTATTCTTTCAAGTCAGTGGAAAATGCTACAAAAAAAAACATTACTACCAAATGACATTAGGGCTTAGGAAATATTGGCATGGGAGCCCATCTAGATACCCATCAGTCACGTGTATCTGCTCACAGCATGATAATAAATGTCTAGGCAATGAACAAATACAAATCAAAGAAGGTTCATCTGTCTTCAGTGTATTTTAATAAGTGAAATAAACCTAAAGGTACGAGTTGGATTTCAGCAGCAGTTAACCTTTCCCCTGACATGATGCAATGTTTCTTTGCAGGGATGTTAAGCAGATTTGCTAAATGCCATATTGGGGCTAACTCTGGAGACTGCCAGACCATTGCCAGCTTATATAAAGCTTCCCAGGATTCAGGCTGATACTCTCAGGCTTCTCCAAAAACATTGCTGATCCATAGGGATAATCTCATTTCTTGGACCATGAAATAAGCTGTAGCCTAAGGTTATAGCTGGTGGATGTGTGAGACACAATCATCAGTTTGCCAAGCGGCTGCTGCTCCCCAGGTCTGTTAGGTTCTTGGAGGTTTCTGGGCCTGCAAGAGACTTAGCTGAACTTAGCTGCTACTCTCTGTTAGGGGACACCATGGCTAATATCAACCTCCCTACTGTCTGCTTTCCATTGCCCCCAAGCACATTCACAGTGATCACCTTAATGCATGTTTTGGAATAGGAGGGGTTTGGTATAGCATTTGTGCTTCACAAAAGGCATGAGAGCTGAAAAGCAGGTCAAACAACTTCTTCCTGGAATACATCCCTGCAGGTCCCATGGGTACCTGTGATCAAGCACACACACATAGTGAGGTAGCTGTTTCTACTAAGGCAAAGAGCATTACCTGTTAAGAGAGCTTTGGTTGTCAGCAGAATGGATATTTTCAGCTTTGGTGGAAAACGGTAAAGCTACATCGTTCTGAGGTCCTGCTCAGAGTGCACATGCCAGGTGCTGAACTTCAAAACTGATGCCAAATTGGTTTGAATCTTCGGAATCGAAGTGCCAGCAGCTGGGCAGTCCCAGCCTGTAGGCACAGGACAGGTGTGAACGTGTTAAGCTTCAAGCCCTTGGGAACTGGTTTCCCTTGTAAGCACTAGACAAGGAATTACTACCACTTGCCTGTCATCACCATTGTGAAAAGTAGGTGTGATATTTCCCTGTTCAATTAAATAGAAGAAGACCAAGGTCACTGCCCTTCTTTGTGAAATGGGTCTATTCCATTTTAAGTGCCTCCCTTTGTTTGCTGCACAAAGTGGTGGCATGGAAACAATGCCACCTCCCACCATGAAATGACAGCTTGCTCCAGCCCTTTCAATAACAGAAGCCCTTGAGGCTCACAGCAAGGGAGCTTGATGAGGTTTGTAATCACTGCAGCACATGAAAAGCATTTTGCACTGCGACCTTTTGTACATGAAGAGCTATAGTGGTTCTGCCTCTAAAGCCGGGGAGATTTACGCATATGGCTTTCTCCCAGCACTGAGGGAAGAGAAACTGAGGCAGTAAAACCCTGAAAGTCAGCAATTTATTCAAGAAGGGGTGCTGAGAGCACTTGAAGGCTTAAATCTCGTGGTGTTTTACCTATAGTTTGCAGCACAGGAAACAAAGGAGAGGATTTTCATCAAACCCTAGCATTTTTAGACAGACAAGCTATATAAGTTTTTCAAGCCACACTGACAGTTCCGCGAAAGTTCTCTTTGAGAGTTGTTACTACACAAGAGCTGTGTGCACAGCTCTTGGTGATCCATTGACTGTTACTTGTTGCTGTAGTGGTAGCTGCCCTGAAAGACAGGCTGGAAGTGACCTTCCAGTCTTCTATTCCTAAAACCCTTTCTGAAGTCATCTCTGTCCTATTATCCTTTGGCAGTCACCTCTCTCCCACATAGTGATAGCACCTGACGTGACCTCTGGTTACTGACTTACCTCCAAAAGCCAAAGAAATAATTTCTGCTGGGTCTGCCTATGCTAAATGTCTTTGGGAGAGAGGTGCTTTGTGATCCAGGCTTCCCTGCTCATAAGAGTGACCAGGGAATCCCATACCTTTTCTTCAGTACTTCACATCTTGGGCTACAAGATATCTGGGAAGCAAAACCTTTGCCTTTCTCAGAGCAGCCCCTAATTTTAATTACCTTCACCATTCCTTCAGTAGCAGCTCTTCCTGGGAGTCCCCTCTTCTGTAGTTGGGAAATTGGGAAACAAAAATATGACACCATTACCTTCAATTACCAAAAATATTACTTTTATGGAAGAAAAGTGAAAATTTGATTTAGTCCAGATCTGAAGCAGTGAGAGACACATAGGGAGATTATAGGGGAGTTTTCAGTAACCCACGACCTTCAGAGAGGAGAAATAATCATGTTACTGCCTTTTCTCCCAGCTTCAGAGCAGTTATATCCTTCAATCTCACACACTGTATCCTCTGTTTGCTTGGGCTTTGGAGATTCAACAACGCCCACGTGCAGTTAGCACAGAGTAGGATTCCCCCATTACTTGCTGGTTTGATTCTGGTCACAACCATAAACTACTGTCCTGCTTCTGATCCACACAACATGTATGTGGATCAGGTACAAATACAAATGTGCAACATGGCTCCACCCATGCTGTCTGCAGAAGACAAAATCATCCACAGCTATGAAAAGTGCAAAGATAATTCAGTGTTTTCCACTTGACCCCTGGCGATGTTTCTTAGCATCCCTTGGAACATCCCTCCTTGCACACCTGCCTCAACCCCCAGAAGCTATTGAGATGCTGGTTTTGTTCAGTCCAAGACTCTTTTTGGTTTCCAAGGCTCTTCTACGCGTGTTTTCAGGGAGATTAATCAATATGGTTCGCACTGACATTCTGTACAGTCCATTGCAGGAACCCCAGTATCCCTTTAAAACATTTCAAGTTTGTTTTTCTGCCATCCCTTCTCTTTGAATGCATGACTGCCAACAGGCCAATACCAGCTGCACGTCTTACAGTCAACATCCATTGTTCAACCTGGAGTGCCATGTCCTATTTTTATTTGAAAGATTCTTCATCTGTCCCACAGCACACAAGGACCCACAATGGTTTGGCATTTGAGCTCCATCTGGTGCATCTTGGCTGCCTGTAGCAATGTCTCAGTGCCCATCGCCGCTGTCTACGTCCTCCAACAGGTCAAGACATCACCATGTCCCAGCGCTGACTCATGGCTGTGCTCTCACAAGGGTTGATGACAAGCTCTTTAATACTTTCATTTGTGTCCCCAATCATCTCAGTGTCCAAACAGAAGCGTGAAGCTATGTGTTCAATATGTGAGCCAACTTTACCCCATCGCTGAGGAGAGACACACACAAGAGGAGAAACAGGTGATCAAGCTTCTTTCCCATTATGCTTTTACTATACTATCCCAGCATCAAGACGACGGTTGTCACTGAGCCTTTGCGGCCTGATGCTGGGACGTACAAGGTCCTCAAACCCACACCAAGCAGAGTGCACACTGAGCATTTTTCCCATCAGAAACACACTCACTTAAGCTCAGCCTCTGCCTGACTTCAGAAAGATAATATATTATTAACAGCTTTTTCCCCAGGTCACTGGTTCAAATGCCAACTCAATGATTAACTGCAGAGAAACGTTAGCATCTGCTGCCTGACTGGCAGTCCGTGTGAACTAAATTGCCAGTTTGGGTTTGATTTCTGCAGATAAGTATCCAGATCACCACCCTCACTAATAGACATCCTTATTAACACACTCATTTAAGAGGCAAAGGGCTGAACAGGCCAGAGTGTGTACTCCCAAATAGACTGTGTTTCCCAGATGAAGTCAAAGCACATGGGCCATTTAACGTGCAGTAATACTATGCTAAAAGAAAGGGAACTTCAAAGAAAATGGGGAATCAGTGACAAGGCTCACCTGCTTGTTGTCACCTTCTTTACAAGGTGACAGCAGCACCTGGGAACCAGGGAAGAGGGTGTACACAGACAAACACAGCTGCTGCTGGCGGACTTGGTGGTTGTACGTGTATGTCCATTCCTGCAAAGACGAAGAAAAAGGAGGTGAGAGATCAGTGTTGATTCTTAGTATTCTTCTACCTGGAAAACAAAATTTGGTTTGGATCCTGCCCCTTCTGAAATCTCAAACCTCACTGACTCTGAGGCACCAAGACAGACAACTAGGATGCCTCAAGTCTCCCCAAAACAGCTATCATTGGGGGACAGCAGGTACCAAAGAAAATGTCTACAAAAGCTGCTGGTAGAAAATGGTTCATGAGACAAAAGATTTCACAGCCAGAACTGGACTGTGGTTGGGGAACAAGAGGATGGAAAAAAGGCAAAAAAGAGGTAGAAATACTACTAACCACACAACGTAGAATTCTCTTTTTCCAAGGAAGAACAGCAGAAATGCTTTGCAGCTGGCCATGGGAGAGAAGAGGTGATACACAGCAAATGTATGCAACTCCTGGGATTCTGTTCCCAAATGTCACAAATATCAGGGGTAAAGCTCTGCTTTCTATAAGACAGTGGGACCAAACTCCAAATGTTTGCTGTACTGATTTGCTACTCCTGTTCCACTGAGCTGTCGTGGAGGTATTTTTCTCATGCTGCTTTTCATGTTCACCTGCTCTTTATTAGCTTTTCAGCCCAAGAAATAAACTTTGGAGGAACAGAGACGATTTTTTTTCTGTGTGATGCTTACTAAATGACAGGGGCTCTCTGGGATTACCCTCTTTTTCACTCATGGATGCTTTACTTGGGAGAAAAAGAAAAGTAGCTGATAGTTTGACCAGAATTTCCAAATATGTTGGACAAAGTATAATGCATGTACAGATACACTGCTTAGCCCAGGAGTATTTCACAGAAGTTTACTCCAACATTCCAGACAAATGTTTTCTATCATTTACCTGTGCTCATATTACCCAAAACCACTTCTTGAGAGGATCTGAGAGTGCTTAGGACAGGGATGTTTCCCTGCTAGTTATGTGTGTACACAAGCAGACAAGAGCTGGTTTGGATGATGGCAAACCACAAACCATACTTTCACATAACCCTGGAGGGGACTTCTGGAACAAGTGTTTTGCTTATAACTTCGTGTGAGCATCAACTTTAAAATTAGAAAGAGTGGGGCTGGAAGGGTCTTCTGAGGGCCCCTAACCAGGGTGCAAAGCAGGATCAATTCCCGCTGTGTAAATGGTTCTGAGCAGTCAGGTGAGCAGCAGTGGGAGCAAATGGAAAGCAGGTTGCTGAGCTGTGGCAGGGCAGGTGGGCAGGACTGGAGGGCAAACAGAGGGTGAGCAGGACTGGAGGCCAAACTGCAGGCTGGCTTCACTATCAGAGGGCAATAACCCTGCCAGAGAGAGCAAGGCCAGGGGGCAAGAGGGTCTACACAACAGCCCCCAGGAGGCAAGGCACGTGCTTTGACAGGGTACAGGCTATGAAAGCTCGAAAGGTACTGTGAAAGGAAAGGTGCAGAGAAAAAGAAAAACAGCTGAGAGGTCAGATATGGAGGAGTCAGAATTCCTTGAGAAGTGAACTGACCAGTGGTGCTGGCAATGGAGGGGAAGGCAGCGCTCAAACATGTGGCTGCTAGGCTGGGGCTGGAAAAATGAAGGAAAAAGGCACTCCTGGGAGATTTCAACCCTTTCTGAGTGCTGGAGGGGAATGTGAAGAATGGCTGCCCTGCTCTCAGAGCCGGGATGCCTGCAGCTTCCCCGGCTTTGAACGGTGGTGGTTTTGAGTTGCATTAGCATGAGTTATTAGAGCAGGGAAACACTTCTACTCCTTTGGTATTTGTCACAATCCGCAGCTCTAACTTCTCTCCTTGACTTTGAAACAGACAGCTACAGGCATTTAACTCCTGGGAGTATAAATCCAACTTTGATTCAGGTTCCTAGCCACCTGGAAGGGAAAGCACACTTTTGCACAGCAGACCCAGCTCCACAAGGACTTCACACTGTGATCCTTATACTCCATGCTTTTTTGCCTACTACTCGACACCCATTCATGGAAATCAAACCTGGCTTTCTGAGCAGCCTGCCCACAGTTTCTTAGCAAGAGCTGCCCAGGATTTGGGCACATAATAAGCATTAATTTTCAACGCCGTAATCTACACCCAAAGGGCCTTCTGGCAACTACTTCTTCTTTGTCACGTGGAACAGAGTTTACCTGATCCTACAGTGAGCACATTCCAGACATCCCAACCATGCACACTGTCAGCTGTTGTGTAAACCACCGGCTTGGGAAATCAGGTGCCAAATTAGTCCTGCATCTGTGAAGAACCAAACCCTATGGGGCAAGTTCCAACATCTGTTCTTGGCACCCACGCTGCTACAAGCTGCTTTGAAAACCTGCTTTACATTTTTGAACAATTGCTCATCATTTTAGCTCAGGATGAGGCTGGAGCTGCACCCACAAGGCTCCTCAGCAGCATCTAGTTAATCCTGTAACTTGTATATATGTTGACTCCCCCAACTACTCAGGCCATGGGATTTTTTTTTTTTTTTTTTTTTTGCTTTGACATCTTAACCTCCTTGCTTTACTGAGGTATCTCATGGAGGACTGCCCCTCCAAGAGGATGTCCATGCTTTTTTTCCAGGCCAGGCTCTGTTCAAGCCTTCCCAATAATCACATCCCTTTAAGACAGTACCATCTTCTCATTCAGCAATGGACCACGGGACAGAAAGGGTGGTGGTAACCATCTTTCCTAAGCTGTTGTTCATCATAAGATGTGAGGAGTCCAGAGCTAGATGTATGCGTCAGTTCGACAGCTGACATTGGATCCTGCCCTCTTGCCCCCAGGCTGTCCTTCTACTGTCTTTATCTCAACTGACAGATTTTCACACAGCTCATCTATTTTGGCAGAATGGCTTTTTATGGAAGCCA
>NW_008655578.1:50113-77186 GCF_000695815.1 Acanthisitta chloris
AGCTCTTGCCTTGTCCCCTTTCAGCCCTAGATGAAACTCAGAGAAAATGATGCAGAAAATGAAGGAATTTGGGGGGAAGGAAGTCAGCTGAACACCATAGAATACATGAAGGGCTTTGAGTTAAAACACATGCGAATTTTTATCTTAACCTATCTCTTCCCTTATTTGTATAACTTGGGATTAAAATTTCTGCTTTATCTTCTAAATGCCTTGTCCCCTTTCAGCCCTAGATGAAACTCAGAGAAAATGATGCAGAAAATGAAGGAATTTGGGGGGAAGGAAGTCAGCTGAACACCATAGAATACATGAAGGGCTTTGAGTTAAAACACATGCGAATTTTTATCTTAACCTATCTCTTCCCTTATTTGTATAACTTGGGATTAAAATTTCTGCTTTATCTTCTAAACCCTGACACACCTAGCACTGATGCAACCAGCACTGCAGTAACAGTAGCAGAGCTTTGCACCATGGAGGTTGTGGTGGACAGAGCAGCCCATGGTACTCCTAAGGAGACCTTCAAGGAGCTAGCATGGCTTTAGGGCCACACACTGGCACCAAGGCAAAACACATACATGAGGTGAGACTGAGATCAAGATTTCCTGCCCTTTTGAAGACAAAGATGAAGTGGTGGTGGAGCAAGGAGGAAGAGGATGGACGGGGAGAACAGAGCTGCACACCAGAACCAGAAATCCCCTTCCTCCAAAGCCTCAGATAGCACTAACCCCCATCTGAGGCTTGTGACTATTTTTCAAGGCTTTATCATCATTTGAGCAGGCACCTGTCACTGTTGCTTAGCATTATTGTGAATTGAAGAAATTATTTTAAAATGTGACCTTTGGCTTGGCATAGCCTGCATGGAGCCCCTCAGCCTAGGAAGGAGCAGCCCCATGGGAACCTTGTGCTACATGACAGAGCAGCTTCTGCTGCAGAGCAAGAGGTCAGCCATACCCTAAAGCCAGGGTAGTAGCTAGACAAAAGTGTTTCTGAAGAAGCTGGGAACAATCTAAGTCCCCAGTTATCTTTTTAAAATCACATGGAAAGATTTCCCAAGGCACATGACTGCATGGGTCACCTAAGGACACTCAAGTGCTCCACTCATCAAAAGACACTGGGATGCAACTGGCACTCACACACATCTCAGGAGCAGGAAAGCAAAGTACACAAGGTGCAAACTGGGTGCAGAGGTGACAGTGCTGCCCCTCTGCTCTGCTAGCTCAGCCTGGCTCCAGCAGCTCCAGTCACTCTACAGCTGGGGCAGGACATGCCCATGGAGAAGAATGAAGGCTTTTGAGGGGAACAAGGTCGGAATGTTTATGGCTGAAACGCTTCAGGAGGGACACTTAGTTTGGATAGATGCTAAATGTTCTCCAAAGAAAATGCAGATCTGGTCAGCACACAGAGGACCTCTCAAGCCAACTGGGCTAAGCATCAAAGCCATATTGGGCAGTTTACCATACTGCATTTCCTTCACAAGAAGAGTCAAAGACATGTCACTCAAATGCAATGGCAGCCACTCAGCTCCAAACCCCAGATGTTTTCAGATGCGGGTCTGGGAAATGGATGCTTCAGCCTTCCCACTGTTTCCTTGCTTTCCTAGAAGATGCTTGAACTTTACATTCATCTTGAAGTGACTGTTTACATGTGTGTGAGTATCCAGGTCAAAACATTTTCTGCTTTTTATCTTATGTATGTCAGGTTTCCTGAAGCTGCTAATGATTTAAATAAATCTCAGAGTCAGATGTCTGTTTCAAATTCTATGAAGTAATATCAACTGACACTTGGTTTGAAAAAAAACCCAACTACTCACATCTTCATTAGATAGATGAGGACAAAATTATGATCAATTATTTTCCCTCAGATGAATTTCTCTTGAGAAAAACTAAATCAATCTGTTCATTTAGCAAATGAGACACAACAGGGCATAGAGTACCAAGGCTCCAGTGGGCAGGAGCATAGGCAGAGCTGCTGTGCTCTGGGGATGAGCAGCACCACACAAAGATCTCTGCCAGTCACTAACTCAAGAGCCCTTTGAGAGCCACTGTGGGGTCCTCAACCTGGTCCTCAATCACCTTAAGATCCCTCTGGTGGGCTCTGTCCACCTCAGGGGACAGAGCCTGCCCTGAAGAGCCACCTCAGGGGACAGAGCCTGCCCTGACTACTGCCAGACTTTTTGGAGAGCAAAAAGGGCCAAGCGGATCCCCAGGCTGATAAGACTGAGCTCTCCTAGACAAAGATGAGGGGTCTTGTGACTCAGTGCCCCTTTCAGTAATTCAGGACCAACACCAGACAGTACCAGGGAGGACTTGTGAGATCTGCTAAGAGTGTAAATCTGATTTCACCACAGAGTACTGGTCTCAATTTACCCAAACCATGGATGCATAAACCCTTTCCCTGCACTACAGATAGAAAAAACTAAATTAAAAAGCAACTGATTGCCATCTGACAGCTCCTGTGCCTCTCTCCTCAAATCTTGATAATATATGACAGCTCAGATCTTCTCACGTCTAGTCCCAGGACTTCAGGCACATCATGTTGGTAAAGGGCTGGGGCAGCCTAGTGGGGAGACAGCTATAGAAAGGCAATCAAAACAACCAAATTGCTGCTACTTTAGTAGTGATAATAAAGAATCTAGATGGCCAGGATATTTCCATGTACTTACAGAATGCCAAGAAAGCATAGCTTTGATTTAGCTAAGCCTATTTTTCAAATAATGAAGCTTAGGGTAAACAAGATGTGACTTCAGGATGCTAAAAGTGAAGATTATTGCTCTATTCTGGCATATCAAATACAAAATTACATAGCATTCAGGACTGTTGCATAATTGATCCTACACAGCCTGGTGACTATAACCCCCATGTCATCCACAAGTTCAGGTGGTCTTGTAACAACTGTGTCATTAAAGTATAAGTTTGTATTCACAACGGAAGTTTAAATATACTGCTTTAATCTGAAACATTCTCCATAGGTATAAGTAACAGAGAACTATCCTAGAAAGACAGAGAAAGATAAAAGGCAAAGGTTTTTCTCTATTCCAGCTGTGTACTGAGTGTAGCCATTCTACAATCTGTTTGTAGTGCATTTTTCTGTTCCCTTGCAGAGTCAGCCCTGGATGTGCACAAGAAATAGAATTGCCATCCACTGGGAAGTGTTGACCTATTGCAAACTGCTGCAGAATCAGAATGGGAAGATGAAAAGTTTGTGGCATGAAAAATTAAAAAAATTTACTGCACAGAAATGTCAAAACAAAATGTGTTTGCTGGGAATGAAACAATCCAACTTGTTGGCATGACATTTCTCATTTTAAAATACCACATCAAATTGATATTTCACAAAGACCAATACCATTTCATTTTGAAACACTGGCTTGCAGCAGCATTTTTCATTCTGATTTTCCCAGATTTTAAAAAAACCATCCAATTCATTGAAAGTTGCAACTGTCACTAAAACCTTTTCCTTTCCTTCTACAAAGCTGGCCCTGCAAAACATGATGACCTGCTCTCATCATCTTGCTTTTCTTGCTGTTTGTGTGAAAAGTCTATGTACCAGTGCAAGAAAGAAAAACAATTTTTGGAACCTGGAAACCAGTGAAACCATAAGAAGAACAACTGTGCAGTACTTGCAGTTATATTCACTATATCTTCTGATGTGACTAATATTCAAGTAGTTATTGTTGATTTTACCATGCTGTGAAACAGATATTATTCTCCTGCCTAAAGACAGGCATGCAACCGCATTCAAAAGAGATGCACATAATGACATGCTTCATTTGCACATACAAATCAGGGACATTTTTAGCAGCCTCCCCAGGCTGAGCCTTTTATATGCGCAGCTACCTGGTTTGCATGCGTAACCACGAGGGTTAAGGATGTACAGCCAAGGGGAAGCGAGCACACCATTGCCTACTAAATTATTTCACAGCACCCCTGAAGAAGCCAGTGATTGTTATCCTCCCTGTTTTATAGATGGGAACAGTGAGAGAACTTACTGACATGCCCAAAATCACAAAGGGAGCCTGAAGCAAAGGCAGGTTTTGAAGCCGTATCTTCAGGGTCTTGCTCCAGCAACTCTGCTGCAAGGCGCATGTGACTGCTCTTGGCTCAAACATTTCCCAGAATATGCTTTTGAGAACACCAATTCATACAGCTTTTTTGGTCTCAGTGAGACTGAAAAAACCCGAGATCATCCTCATTAAATTCTCACCAGTTTAATGGCCAATCTAATATTGAGAGAATGCAGACCGTGATGTTATAAATACCATAGCAATTCAGTGCATTTTGAAAGGAAAAAGACTGAAAGATGAGAGGAAATTATAGTTCTCTTTGTCTTTGATCTCTGCAGATGAGTGGCGTGTGGTGTTCCTGAGCAGCATTAAGTGCTCAGCACAGGCTAGCACAGAGACGAGCTGTCCACCCTGTACTGTGGCTCCTGCACCAGACCCTGCTGCTGCCCAGGGCCTCCTCCAACATCAGGTGGAGTTACCAGGGTTTAACTAAATGCTGCCTAAGGAAAGGGGCAGGCAGAACAGGCAAATTCTCCTATTTTGCTATAGCAAACTTTATTTGCTATAGCAAACTTTAGAAATCTGTTTGAAGCTGCCTCAGAGCTGGCATCATGGGGATATACAACAAATCTTACCTGTGCCTTTGCTGCCATGCCTTTGGTGATGTTACACGGGTTTAAACTCAGGATGGGGAGCTCTTGGTCTTCAGACTTGTGTGACTCCAGGCAGTTCTGCCTTTGCTTGATTATCCCAGTTTGATAGAGCGATTCCTCAGGAATCCTGTGGGAACAGCATGAAAACAACATCCCTACTGCCCCAAGCACATGGAGTACCCAAAGGGAGGCTCAGTGGGGTAAGCTTGCACCATTTCGCCTTCAGAAAATGAGAGTGGCAATATCTATTACAATACTGAACCACTGAAAGCAGTACATGGACAGGGACGCTCCAGAAGCAGTGCCTGGAGATGGATGGCAGACCTTTATAAGAAGAAAAAATAAGGAACAGTGCACAAGGCAAACAGAGGAGCAAGGAATGGACTGTGAGCAGGCTGAAGGTCAGCCTTCAGCTTACAGTAGTGGGGAACTTCATAACAAACTGCACAGAGCCCTGGCATTCCCTGTGAATGGTGCTGTGCAATGCCACACATGGCAACAAAAAGCAAGAAAACAGCTATAAATCATCATTTTCACATGGTGATTCTTCACTCAGCCATTGCACCAGCAGGTCCCTGGAGGTATCCCCACAAGTTTTCCACTCTTTCTAGGATGGCTTCTGATAGGGACCAGGGAATGAATCCCACAGTTTCTGGAGTAATTTTGGTAACTAAAAGATACCAAAAAAAGCAACTGTGCAAAAGCAACTGTGGAAGTACATATTAAGCAAAGCACTAGGCTAGAAGCAAAGCAGAGTCACCAGAATACAGGTCATAAAATCCTGTAGTGGATGGTTTCACAACAGAGGAGTCTTGAGTATCACAGAACAGTGTGAAAGGACTGGAAATTAGGTGCTTGTTTTGTAGAGTCATTACATACTGAAACAACCCAGAAGAGGCTACGGTGGATTTTCTACCTTGGTATACTTTTGTAAGGAAAACTAGCTATTTCTCCATAGAACCTGTTCCACAGCAAGGGCAGGAGCATACCTGAGGAAGCCCTGAGAACAAAGGGAAATTTGCTTTGCTCCTTACCAGACCTGCAGCAACAAGGCACAGGGTTTATAGGACTGCTTAGAGAAAGCAGAATCACAAATGAACCATGTCACCTTGTGAGCAAGCTGTGTTTAAAGCCAGCACAAAATCCACTATGCCTTTCTGTGAAGCCCAAGGGAGGGGGTGCCTATGTCTCTGAGGCAAGGGGAGGTGTGGGGACTGGAGGTGAAGAGGAAAGCTTTGTGGGGCAGGAGGGATGTGGCATCAGGCTGGCCTGCTAGGGACAGGTGGAGATCACACATCCATACCGAAGTTCGGGATAAACGTTTTCCAGGTACCACTTGAAGCTGTGGCATTTCAACTTCTTTCGCAGCTCCACTCTGCTTTGGACACTGTGGGAAGAAAACATCAGACAGATACAATGGAAATTCTGAAGGTGAGAGACAACACATCAGAAAGGGAGGCTGAGAGAAACCCAACAGATCTGCATAGACAGAAAACACAACAGCATCAGCAGCTCTGTTTTCTGCTCTCTTCTGCATGAGCTTGAGTGGTTGTTTTCGTCTCAGTCTCTTTGGAGGTCTTGCTTAGTAAAATGGCATGATGATGTGCTGCCATTTTAACAAGGAGCCTGCAGTTTGGTGGAAAACGTTAATGGAAAAATACAGTAATTTAAAAATTATTAGTAAAAAATGTATCCTGTCTACTACATGCAATAAGCATTATTTTAATACACTAATGCACTAGGAAATTAATATATGCTATTCTAAATTATTCTTAGTTTACAGGACTACAGGAAGCCTTGATTTCCAAGAGCACCGAAACACACCTTTAAGTCAGAAGTTAATTTCACAGTGAAATATTTCTTATTTCATTAACCAGGGCAAAATTTCTGCTGAGGGATCATGCTGTACAGCAACATTTTCCAAACTCCATCTCCTCCCTAGGCCAGCCTCTACCTATGGAGCTGTTATGATATGGCATTTACAGAGCAGTCAGAAACTTCCTGTACCTTCCCTTCACATAGGTGAACTTGTCTACACCTTCCTATGTTTAGCAGGACAGAGCTGTTACTTCTTTCAGCGCTGATGGATGGAAAGAGGACATGAATTCCAGGTCAGTCACCAGGACTTCAATTTATTTATCCTGGATTTTGAAGAGTAGTCACAAGGAATTTGGGTTTGGATTTGGTAACCCCTGTGGTTCAAAGGAAACTTTCTAAGGAAAGGAGGAGCATATGAAGATGATGACACATATGATGAAAATATAACACAAATATTTACAGTCCCCCTGAACAGGGAGGTGTTTCTAACCGTTCACAGAATGGACGGCAAACTCCTTCCATACAAAGCACTTGCTCCTTTCCAATAAAGCATTAGCAGGCCCAAAACCTGATGATTTTCCTGCCCCTCGGCTGCCAGCAGCACCACTGGACTCTCCCCACCAAACTCTGTTCTGGTACCAGAAGTACTTGCACCTAATGCCAAGGGCAGGGCATAGGCAGAGGGGGTTTTCCCTCACTTTGATTCAGTTCATTCACTGGGATAAATTAGCACAGCATTTAAACTGGCTGTTTATATATCTCATTGCTGTGCTCATAGCACTTGCCTACCATTAGCATTTATTTGAGTGTTACTACAGAAACAAAGCAGGCAGGTTTCCACAGCAGGGCAAGGTCACCATGAACACCCACTGCAGCAGACAGGGCACAGGCAGCAGAGGAAGACCCTTACTTTCCATAAGGCCTCCCCTGGGCTGCAGGACGAGCTGCGTAGTAGTACTGCTTGAACTCATCCATCCACACCTCTGCAGTGCGCTTGGTGTTTCTGAAGGAGGCAACAAAAGACAGGTGAAACCAAGAAAGCTTCCAAGGTAACATTTTTTTCAAAGGCATCAACTGATTCATCCCGCTCTCCTTCCGTCCTCAATTTGGTCTTTGGCTTCACCCAAACTACCTTTGAGCCAGCCCAACCCTCACTACTAGAGAAAGTACTTCTCCTCCCCATTGCTCCTGGGACCAAACACATCAGACCAAACAAAGCTTTGGTGAAGAGTTCACCATTTCAAACTCAGCTGGATGCTTTGCATCCACCAGACTCAAAACTGAAGGTTCTCTTAAGCATCATCTCCCAGGGAAGAGGACCTGGACTTTTATTTAGTGGCTAGGATGGAGCTCTGAAAAATGGTGAAAAATTTGCCAAAGATTTGAAAATATTTCCCTTGTGGGTGACCATGCACTAGAACAGATTGCCCAGAGAGGTTGTGGAGTCTCCCCCACTGGAGATATCCAAGAACCATCTGGATACAATCCTGTGCAATGTGCTCTGTGATGACCCTGCATAAGCAGGGAGGTTGGACCAGATGACCCACTGTGGTCCCTTCCAACTTTATCCATTCTGTGATTCCGTGTCAGTCCTGTATGAACTCTCCTGTTTTGCATTCTTGGATTTCACTGATGCAAACCTCAGCATTCAAAACTTAAGAGAAATAACCCCACCACAATGCTGTAGCATGAATGTCTGTCTTCCACATCAGCCAGGTGTCAGCAGAAGGTTCAGCAAATCTTCTGTTGACTTCAGATGGCTCTAACTCTTCTTGCAAATGGCTTTGTTGCCCCATGCCTAACTGCCTATTCCTGCCCAGGCCAGAGGAGTCCTCCTGCTCTAAGTCAGGCCAGTGCCTTCAAGATATTGCTACCACACCACTAAGCTGAAGGTGCTACAGGCAGGCTCTGGATCCAGCCAAGTCTCATGTGGCCGGAAAAGGAGATAGTCCTCATGTGAAGCTAGCACTACACTGGAGCCTGAGCTGTCTCTCACACAAGTAGGGGTTGTGTGGAAAAAAATCGGTATTTGGCAGACAGGTGGAGACATTTTTTGCTAACATCTCTATTTAAACAGAAATACTACATAGCATCAGGTTACCAGAAGTTGCTTCTCCTCTCAGTCTATATACTGCAACATTAAGTTTAAGGCTGATAGATATCATGAGGTTAATAACATCCCAGCTCCTAATGCCTACAGGTATGTTTGATCACATTGCTTTTCAGTTCCTTGCTGATTCATGGGCTTCTTCCTCCCTCACTAGGGCAATAGTCTCAGTGCTCTTGCTCAAGAGATGCCTAAATCAGTGTCTATATTGGTACCTAACCTTCCCCAAAGTGCAGGGTTCTTTTGTTTGGCTTCCTGATCTCACTTGGGTTTGCAAGAAACACGGGGATAAATGCTGAGCCTGACATATACACATGATTCAGGCATCCCCAAAAGTTCCCAGGGACCTGTGCCTGAAAAGCAATCAGAAGAGCTGTTCGGAACTTTTCTAGTGCCTGAAAAGCAATCAGAAGAGCTGTACCCATTCAAGCTTCCCTCGCTCCTCCTGCAGGTGATGCAATGCAGACACTACCTTCTCACTCAGGTTTGCAGCACTCTGACAGTGGAGATTTTGCCACGTCCCAGCCTCTCCACTATGAATCTTACTTCACTACTAAAAGCAACAGCCCCCACTCATGCCTCTCAAATTTGTGCTCTCCTTGATGCCAGCAATGCCCTGTGCCTCTCACCACTGTCTTTTTGAAGCTAGGTGACAAGGTTCCCCTCCTGCCCCACACACTGCGTGGCTGGAAATCACATATTAGGTGCAACTGAGAGGTGTAGTTTGCAGTCCCTCAGTTTGTTGACTGATGCAAAGGCTGTGGAAACTGCAGAGAGCGTGGGTCAGTGGCAGATGCCTGGGTCTTTACAAATGCTATTTGCTCTTTCTAACACTGAGAAGCCCACACTAAAAGGAATGCCTGGTGTGTAAGCACTCACAACTGCAGGTTAGCTGAGAAAAAACCATGTATTTAGTATAAGTGTCCCCTGTGTTTTTCTCTGTAATTTACTTAAGCAACAACCTTCAGCCTCACACTAAAAATGGAGAAAATCCTTCCAGAACTCACTAGCTGCTCCCATCACCTTTCCCATGCCTATTCACACTTGCGGATTGCCTCCTTTGTTGCCTGATGTTTTCAAGGTTTATAGCCCATTTCAGGCATCCATTTCAGTACCTGATTCAGTCTATATTACTGTGTGTGAGGGGAGGTCCTCTTCAGCTGGGGTGCCCTGGCAGTTCCTTCAGTCTCCATGCTAGCAAGGTGCAGTTCATTGCTGCCTCTGCTCAAGAGACAGCACCAGCCTGGAGGCAAAGCCACCTGCTGTGTCAAGCTGCTTGGCTCCTCTTTTGGAGAAGCATCAAGAACCAAATTTTCTGGTTCAGCTGAGCCATGCTGAGCCTTCAGCTAAGGTCACTGGGTACTGACAGAGATTGCTGGCAGTCTGATTTCAGGTCATTATAAATGGGTTCTGATGACCTCAGGGTCTAAACCATTTGCTGTTACAGTAGCTAGTGCTCAGGGATGTGCTGGGGCCATCCCTCCATTTCTGTGCTGATGAAAGGTACCATATAAATGCCCTATTTCTGTCTTATTCTTGACACTATAGAAATCCTACGGGACAGCTGTACTGACTTACATTTTCTTTGGTTCAGGAAATTCCTGCCCAAGGACATTTCAAAGTTTTACAAACAAACTTTCCTCCCTGTTTTCTCTGCTCTCCTCTCCCTACAAGGCAGGACCTCATTCTGTTTCACAAAAAACAAAGCAAGTATGAACCACTTACTTAATGTATGTATTGGCATTTCCCTCTGGAAAGATATATGGATGTTTCTTCCGGAAGACATGCCCAACGCGGCTGCAGGGAATGATTTCCAGGCTTCCTCCACACATCCACACACGGAAAGAGATTTCTGCAAGAGAAGCAGCTTCAGCATTTTGTCTTTCTTTCCTAGAGCAGTCTGGATCCTGGTGTTAGCTCTCACTTCATCCTCTACCACATTAAACTGGGGTAAATCAATTACCAGAGGGGCTTTCCTAGGCACAACGGCCTTAAAAGCTCATTTCAAAGCTTCTTGCAAGCTGTTTGAAGTCAGTGCACTTGAAACCTGCCTCTAGCACAGCAGGTGCTATCACAATGGCAAGTGCAAGATGGTAAGCAGGGACCTGCTTTTCATGCAGACCTGCTTACATCACAGAATCATCTTGCCAGTTTTGTGCTCCCCTAATTACTTCTACACTGCCTATTTCAGAGTCACTTCATCCAAACAGCTGTCAAGTTCATCAGGAGAGGCTAACAATTCTCACTATTGACGACTACAACTGCATTTATGAATCCACCATTGATCCTGCAAAGCGAACAGAGAGCTGTGCATCTATCACCTGTCCCAAAATGGACAGGAGCTTAGCCTGCCCAGGTACTCTGGGCCATGAGTGCCAACGTTGCAGTCCAGTAAGGCACACACCTTCACACAAAAAGGCCAGCAGTGGGATAGATTATTCCAAAAATAAGTTGTCAGTATGGAAAATGTCTCCCAGTCACCCCAAGCTGCTCTCTGGCTGGCCATGGGGCCCTTCTCAAGGAAAAGGAGTCTGTGGCACAATTGACACCAGAAGTTATGGAGTTCTTGGCAGGGAGCTGGATGAGGTAGGACGGGTGAGCAGAATGGCTGATCAGAAGTTACGGAGTTCTTGGCAGGGAGCTGGATAAGGTAGGACGGGTGAGCAGAATGGCTGATCTAATGAGTCCATCTGGTCCCAATGCTTATGCAGCTATAAATCTGCAGCTCTATTGTCAGACAGTCATGCTTAGACAGAACCAGCATGGAAAATAAATGAAATTAAAATGAAAAGGCTTCTGCTGTTCTTTGCTTCCTATTTTATCATCTGTTGACAGTATAGAGCTATCTATAGCATGTATCTATTCCAAAACTACTAATTAGTTTTCAACCCCCACCACTTAACTACAGAATTAAGACAGGAGGACACCCATCATCTTTGCCAGCTTGTGGTCCCAGCAGTCCCCTCACATATGCTAGCCCAAGGATGACTTATGCCCAGGCTGGACGCTGGCAAGACAAGCACCTGTGGCAGGAAGGCAAACTGGACAGGACTCCTCCCCCTACAATGGCAGGCACTGCCAGCCTACAAAGCTGCCATCCCTCCAAAAACAGCTTCAGGGAGCAAAGTCAGTTTGGAGCCATGACCTCCAAACTCTTCTCAGTACACATGGCTCAACCTTGAGTTGCATGTTGCTGCAGAGGTGGGAGCCAAGTTCATGTTGCTCCTGTCCCACTCACAGCATACCCAAACTGTTGGAAATGGGAGGCAGACACAGCTGCAAAGTCCTCTTGCTTTAATGCCCGGGTTCAAAATCCAAGGCTTGATCCCATCCCCAACAGCTGGCCCTGGCAGCAGGGCTGAGCAATGACAGGGGTGGGAAAACACAGCAGGCAGTATTCCTTTCCAGAAATTCCCTCCTCTTCCCTTCACTGTCATGTTTACAGGTAAGAGCTGCAAAAGCAGCTGGAGCTTCACCACTTTCCCCAGTGCTGGGTATTAACAGGCCAATAAAAGATGCCCTTGTGCCACGTCCTGGTGCTATATTGGGAGCAACCTTAATCACAGCTGCAGGGAAATGAGATTATGGCAGAATGTGGCCACCCTAAGCTGCTGCACTCAGTTCCCTTCACACGTGGCTGTTGCTTTCATTTGTCTGTGTGTCACAGCACAGGCCACTCTGCCAGAACTGCTGTGTAAATCAGAAGGGTACTCAATAGAAGGGCACAATCAGCTGAGCATCTGTAGATCACAGAGTGGCTACTGCTTCATGACTTCCTCTCCTCTGGTCCTTCTGCTCAGCCTGGGAGAAGAGCAGCTCCCTGAAGTGCTACAAGGGAAAGACTCACCATTCAGTCCTTGCCTGCTTTTAATTTAAAGTGCCTCTGTGCACTGTGAACTGGAATGAGGACACAGGGCTGGGAAGGCAGGAGACTGTGAGGAGTCTAAGCTCTCCACTTCAGACTAGTTGTACCCTGCAGACCCTGCTCCAGGCCCAGCAGAGACAATAAAAGCACAGATTTTCATGGGTAGGGATGACCCACAGAGCCATCCATGGCAGGTAACAAACAAGGTCTCCAGACAGGCAGCCAAGAGCTAAGGTAAACTCAAGAGAAGGTAAACTGAGGCACCAGCTAAAGCTTGGCACAGGGCCAGCTCAGAGGAGGCAGGGAGGCAGGAACCAACAGTGTACTTCACTTGACCCTTGAGAGGTATTGCCAGTGCAGGTGGCCCCTCCAAGTGACCCCCCAGGAGAGATGTGAGCAGTACACCTTGGGGTGTGCTGGGCTTGACCTTCACTCTGCAAAGTATCTTTAGGACTTCTTGTTGGCCTGCAAGTCCTTCCTGCCATTACTTATCTACAGGGAACTAAGTAAATGTAAGAAGCAAAACAGCTCTAATGTCCTCTTTCCAACCCAAACATGCTCACTTTTGTTTTGCCTGAAGTCTCCAGTCCCCTCTAGTTTCCCAGTCAATAACATTAAAGGCAGCAACAATGCTCCTCAGGACCAGAGTTGTGCATCCCCTCAGGACTAAGCTATCAGCAAAAGCATGGTTCACTGCAAGTGCCCAAAATGAGCAGCCACTCGGTCAGCTCTTGCTCTCCATCACGTGCCCAGAACTAACCGGGACCAGCAGGGTGTCAGCTGCCCTTGCCTCTGTGCAGAGGAGAGATGGGACATGCTGCCATCGACTGCTGTGCTTGCAAGAGATGCAGCTGTGAGCTAGGCATGCTTCTGCTCTCAGGGCAATGGGCAAGACAGGATTTGCCCTGCTGCTATGCAGACCTGCACTTTTTTGTTGCAATGTTAATCTGTCAGGCTTTCCTTTATCATGCTGATGCCCTGGCGAATACTGCAGCACAGCCAGCGCACATTTAGTCAGGAACAACCTCCCAGGGCATACAACCAGTAAGGGAAACCTTGCACTCTGTAGGATGGGCCATAACCATGGGTAAGGAGCACAATGCCTGCCATTACAGGGCATCGCACAAGCTGCCAGGATGGATCTGCCACTGAGAGCAGGCTGTCCTGTCACTGTTCATCTCCCAGGAGCAGCTCGGGCTGGCTGCTCTCTGAAATGAATGTCAAGCAGAGACAGACAGTGGGTCAGGCACAGTGTAGCAGTCCCTCTCCCCCTCTCCGCTCGACTAATTCCCTTCTGGAATGCTTTGTTTGGGGCATTGCTCCAGGAGGGGATGTGGGAGGGCTGCCACTCTGCTCCTAGGTTTCCTCAGGGACACCCCACACAGATGCTTCAGGTCAGTCCAGTGGCAAGATACCCACTGACAGAGATAAAGTGTGAAGGAGTGAGATTCTACTGTATAACAAGATATAAATAAATAAAATATGCTAGAGGGACAAGGCATGTGAAGGAAACAACAGTGCCAGGCAGCACATGGATTAGTGCAAGGTGGCAGTGTCTGTTCCCTTTTACAACTGACAGCATCATTGGATGTATTAAAACTGCAAGGTGGCAGTGTCTGTTCCCTTGTACGACTGACAGCATCATTGGATGTATTAAAACACAAGATCCTTCCTTCCTGGCTGGCCTCATTCCCCAGAGGTGCCAGCTATTAAAGCCAGGTTCTGATCTGTCTCCCTGACATCGAGTGCTTCTCCTTTCTCTTGTGGGTACGGTCTATTGCTCTGATCCACAGCACAGCTATGACTTCAAAGAGAGAACAGCCCAGCCTGATCCAGCTCCCCTTCACAACGGGGATGAGGCTGTTACCTCTTTCATGTGCTCTCTCAAGTTTGCATGCAGGAGATTTCTTAATGCCCATCTTGTCCCATGATAATGGGCAGAAGCTCTTAACCCTTTTCTTTGGTGCAGGAAAAGTGATAGTGTCATGGAAAGCCTGGCAGCACTCAGTCATCCAGTGATACAGGAATGGATAAGCAGCCATGTTACTTTGCCACCTGCTTGCAGCATGCCAATGGAGCTACTGTTTCATGCATTCTGCAAATTCTAACAGGCTACCATGCCTCATTTCATAGCTTCAAAATTCCATTTTCAATGGAGTGAGACACATCTTTGCTTCACTAAAGAGAAAACAAGATTATGAAAGAATAGGAGGGTATGTGTGGTGTTCTCTCATCTGTTGGAGCACACAAGCTGAAAACTTTGTAGTTTAGGGTATTTATCTACGGAAGATCAAAGCAACATGGAAGCCAGGCAGTCTTGAGTACCAGCAATTGGTCAATTCCCATCATTCATGGTTGTGGGATCCCTTATTCACCAGAGACCATAACCTATGAATGTGAGGTAAACCAACCAGAGCATTCAATATGAGGTCCAAAATGACCTTGTATCCATCTGGCATGACTCAGAAAGAGAAGCCAACACAGCAAGGCATTAGGAGGAAGAAGAGTAACTCACCAAAGTTCTCCCCACCCCAGATGTCCATGGCACTGTCATACTTCCCCAGGTGGTTGAACCAGGCTTTATCAATCACAAACAGTCCCCCAGCAATGATGGGTGTCCTGCAGAATGGGTAAGGAAGAAAGGACACTCCTGAATACCAGCTGCAGCATCTGGATGCACAGAAGTAGCCCTTCCCTTTGTCTCCTCTTCCACCATCAGGACATTACCTATGTATCACCTTCTCACCAAAAGAAGGACAACACACTTCAAAATGCATTTGAGCCTTTCTTTCAGCTGCCTTGGTATTTTGCTGTCAATCATAAATTGCCTGGCATTTAATGACTGGCTAATGCACCCATCAGCACAACTCCTACAAGCCCAAAGTTCACAGCCCTGATTGTAGGCTTCAGCATCAAAAATGCACTTAGCACTCAGGGGGTTATTCACTCAGACGAGTTTTTTGCCTGAAGTCAGCCTAATAAGAGCACCATTCCACTGGGGAGGGGAAGGCAGACCCAATTCAGAAGGGCTTTTAAAAAGCCATCACTAGCTGTGTGATCTTTATTTCAAAACAGGGTTATTTTTCATTCTTTGGATTAGCTAAGAAAACTGCACAGAAAAGGTGCATGGAGGAGGGGAGGGCAGACCCAGAAGACAGCTTGAGAAGACTTGCTATTTGCTGGCACAAGTCCCATCTCCATTCAATTACAGTCAGTGTGGATACCTCAGCATAGGCTTGTGAGGAGCTGGGGTGACTGCTGCACTCAGGCTAGTCTCTACAGTGTGCTACATTGCAGGATGATCAGGAATGCAAGGTGAGCCTTTGGAAGCCAGTGAGAGCTACTGTTACAGCAGCATCCTAAGGAGGAGGAGTGCTTTGCTCCCCTGGAAGCTTTCTGAGGCCCTGAGCTTGCCCCAACACTTCATCTCCCTCATGCCACACATCCCAGCAGTTCATGGCTGGGGCTGCAGACACCAGCACCAGGCTTGCTACCAGGAGAGATTTTCAGCAGAATGAAGGACTCCCTCCATTCCATGGCATAAGGACAGATGGCATCTCTCCCATTCAGTTTCACTCTCTGTCCCACACATCCCCCATTTTTGAGAAGAAGAGCAGTGCTGATCTGGAAAGGCTGGACTAGACAGGTTTTTATCACATGAGCTGAGGAGACCGCCATGTTTTGAAGTGATAGCTGAACTGAGAGAAGCTGTGGCCTACAGCAGTGGGCTTTTTCGCTAACCATGGTCAGCCTCCTTAGCACTACCAAAACACCAATAATCATAAATATACCCTTTCTATCTTTGTGGCACCCTCAGGCTTCAGTGTTGGAAGGTGAAGCTGTCCTGCAAAACCCAAGGTCCAGGAGCTTGCTAGAGGTATTACAAGTTTAGAGATGTCCTGGAAGGAGTATCATGCTGCTGCAGTGCATGGGGGACACACATGAGGTCAGATGAGAAGATCCTGCCCCACATTTCTCAGGTGGCTCCTTCCCCCTCTTGACTTACTTAATGGGTTCAGTGGGATCAAGTCGTTTGGCTTTCTGTTCTGGGGATAGCTGCTCCCATTTGAAGTGCAGACTCCAATCAAAACCTAAAACCAAAGAAGAGAAGTGCCATAGGGAAATTAGAAATTGGTATGGATTAGGAGCAATGCAGAATGCAGAGCCCTGTTTGATGGAGCATTTTCCCCACTTTCAAATGACTTAAGCCATGGAGATACAGCTCTTGGGAGAAGAGTCCAATGACTAACATATTTTACTACTACATATGAACAAGAAGCAACACATTGCACTACAATTACAAAGTCAAGCACTCCAAAGGCAGGAAAAGTCAGGATTAAAGCTGCTGCCGAAACCTCAGTCCCCTTGTGCACACACGCTCTGATGGACACTGCGTGCTACAAATATCTAGCATACTAATAAGCGCTACAGTTGCATCGTCCATTTGTTGCCTAGACATCCCTCATCCCCTCCTGTCGCTTTCAGTGCTGCCAAGAGTGGCTTTGACATGACCCTTCTTTCCTGCTTGACTGCCTTATCCACTGTAGCAAACACTATTCCCCATGCCACGCTTACCTGTCTCTAAAACAGCCTGGAAGCATCAGCAGGGGGCATCAAGATGTGCTAATGTGCTTTTTTTTGCGAGATAGCAGGAGATAAATGTGTGGTGCAAAGTCACCATCTCCTCAGGCCAGTGCAGGTTCACACCACATGGGGATGCCCATGGGGCATGCACGTGGCTTGGACTTACCGCCTCTGAGGTCTGAGGAAGCTGCCACATAGGCAAAAGTGTCCAAGTTGATGATGTCAATAACGGGGCTGACCACTCGGGTGGGATCCTGGAAAGCAGAAGCAAAAAGGCCCATGACTTCAGATGACACCACTCAAATTGGTCACGGGTTGCTCCAAACTCCTGGAGACACCAGGTGGCTGGAAACCTTGGTGTCATTCAGGTTTGTCAGGGACAAGTGCCCAACACTGCCTCCTCATCCTCATCCAAGGAACTAAGTAGCACAGGTACTGCTGGGAGACAGGGGCACACCAGCAAGAGGCTGGAAAGGCAGGCACCATCTCACTCAGAGAAGAGAGCTGTAGGGTCCTGGGCCACTGAGCTGGCATCTCTCACCAGCTTTGCCTTCACCCACAGTCCCTCACCCTCCACAGGCTGTGCCTATACTCAGCACCCAGCTGGGCTGGATGCAAAGCTCCTTCTGCCTTTTGCTAATTCACCAATGTATTCCCCTTTCACCTCCGTTAAATCCTTTTCACCAGATTTTAGAAGTCAGGTGATATACAGGCAGTTGAAATGCAGAGGAAAAACACAGTCAAGTAGCTAAAATACAGGTATTTTTTAAAACGCGCAAACTGTGGGGATACAGTTAGACTTTTGCTAAATGTGTGAAAGGATTAAAAAAAAAAGACCTGATTTATTTAAAATAGTTGGTGGTGATTTAATTAACATCTTGTTATGGGCAAAGAGATTTTACAAACAGTTATGAACAAAAATATCTACAGGAGGAAAAGACTCTGACAGCTTTGACTGGTGTCTTATCTCCCTTTTTCTTTTCAAAAAATCCCAAACTCCAATTATAGCTCAAACTTCAAGGTTTTAGCTTCACCAGATCAAATTGTTTTTCACAGCCATACAAAGGAAAGCATCTGAGCACACGCGAGCTTGCTCTCTCGCTGGGAAAAGTCTTTGTTTTAGAAATTCGTCCTGACAAAGAAGCATTTAAAAAGCAGCTATAGGAAGAAGCAACCAAAGGCCGTGAGCTGGGAGCTGGACTAGAGCTCAGATTTTCCAATTGAGCATGACAAATACTTTGTATTTCCATAACAAGGTCAAGTAGGGAGTCTTAGCCTCACTTCCTGTGAGTCAAACATCTCACTGAAATGGCAAGGTCTGCAGTACCTACGAATTGCATGGGGAAACTAGAAGCAACCCCGTGAGCTGGGAGCTGGACTAGAGCTCAGATTTTCCAATTGAGCATGACAAATACTTTGTATTTCCATAACAAGGTCAAGTAGGGAGTCTTAGCCTCACTTCCTGTGAGTCAAACATCTCACTGAAATGGCAAGGTCTGCAGTACCTACGAATTGCATGGGGAAACTCAAGTCACATCCAAGTACTATGAGCCTTTCAAACCCACCAAATCCATCGTGGCTGCTACATAATTTTCCAATTGAGCATGACAAATACTTTGTATTTCCATAACAAGGTCAAGTAGGGAGTCTTAGCCTCACTTCCTGTGAGTCAAACATCTCACTGAAATGGCAAGGTCTGCAGTACCTACGAATTGCATGGGGAAACTCAAGTCACATCCAAGTACTATGAGCCTTTCAAACCCACCAAATCCATCGTGGCTGCTACATAGTGCCCCCCAAGCTGTCACAACTCAGTATAGCCAAGCATCCTTTAGTTGCCTGAGGGTAGGTGAAAGGTATTAAGCAAAGCATCTGCTTTGTGTTCTGAGCACTGCAGGGAAAAGGTTTGTATCTGCTCATTTAAAACTTGGCCCTCAAGAATCTTAGCACTTCTAACTAGCTGACAGTCATCCCCAGTTTCAATTCCACTGCTACTCTACTGCACAGCACAATTTCTCTAAGAAAATCCCCTTCACATCTTGGCTGAGTGCATTACTGCAAAATGCTAGCCTTCAGCAGTGCTGCCTTCTCCCTGTCTCACTTTTCCCTACCACGTCCTGGAAACATTTGTATTTACTCAGCTTTCATGAAGGTCTCTCTGACCCTCAAAGATAAAGCACAGCATGCTCAAGAGCACAGAGCTGTTGCTGTGATTTCTTTTGGGCTGTGAATCAGTTCTTATTATAGGCAGCTTCCCCTTTCTGTTTTTTTGATACCTATCCTTGCCAGGACATGTTAATATTAACAATACCCAAATCTTCAAGCCTCTTTCACAAACCTGAGAATTCATTTCTTCAATACACTTCTCAAACATACCAAAGTACAGATCTAAATCAACAGGAAAAAAACTCTGAAAATGAACCTGAAGATAACATACATTTCAGCCTTGGAGAAGCACCCAAACTGCACCTTGTCTCCCAGACTCTACATCATGTAATGGTCAGCAAAAAGGGCTTTAGTTGCTCCTCTGACCCCACAGAAGCATTAGGCACAGTAAGAGGACCAGCCTGCCCCTCATGTGGCTCCTCCTCTCCAGGAGAGCACCAGACTGGGAGGGTTTTGAGCTGAAAGTGGGGCGTCACCAATCACTGTTTCATCCCAGTGCCACTTGCAAACCCAGTTTTGGGGCAAGCTTGTTGAGTCATACTGTAAAAATACCTCAGGCCGGATAATTAAATTATTAAAAAGTTATTCAGTTGAAATGCACCAAAATTAATGAGATATTTGTTCCGTAAGTAAAAACAAGGGCCCATGCCTTGTGTTCTCAGTCATGCGTTTGCAAACACACTGGTGCAAGACACCGATCATTGTTGCTGCTCCCTGGGGGACACACCCTCCCAGGCTTAGGTCTGAGATCCCCCAAACCTCCTCTCTTTCCCCCACACTCCATTGCCTGCTCTCCCTGCTTGTTTCCAAATCCATATGCTGGGCACATGCTGCCCACACCCACCCATTAGCTGCTGGGAAAGCTCAACATGGGTCTTGAGGGGCACCTTCACACGGGTGCATGGTGGCACACATGGGCCCTGGAAACGCCATGGCAAGGTGCAGGAATAGCTGCTCTGACTGAGAAAATAGCAGAAGCGATGCATGGGGTGGTTGGCTAGTGGTGGCAAAAGGGCTGGATCTGTTTCTAGGCACTCACTGCTCCTTTGCTTGGAACTTAAATCAGACTGTTCCTAGGAGTAAGAGAGTGAGAAAATGCTCTTCCTAAGCGGCTGATCATTCGGACAGGGAACCCATCTCTTGAGCACAGCCTGAAGGTGGCAGCAGTAACATTTCATACACTTCACTGATCAATACTTTAACCCTGATGGAAAGGATGGCTACAGGGGGCCTGGGAAGAAGAAAACCGAGGACTCTGCCCTTATCCTGCAGCTTCTGAGGGCAGTTAAAAAGTAAGCAAGTGGGATCCCCCTTGCTTTTTAAGTCCCTCAACGCTCTTTGTAGTACATCTCTCTTGCTGCCTGGGGCTGCAAGATTGAGAACAAGGTAAGGGCAGCATGAGCAGCTATGCAAGCTTACAGACTGTCTTACTTCCAGCTGGAGAAAGATTCAACCCAGAAGAGCAAATAGAAAGAGTTCACAGAGGTCATGCATGCATTTGGTGCTATATTCAGACCACAAGGCAGTGAAATTCCTACGGTGATGCTACACATGGCATTTCATGTTCACCTACCCCACACGTGCTGAAGGTGGGGCACCACCTGGGAAAGCAGATCTGCCTGCCCCCTTCCTGCTGCCATCACTGCCCCTCTGCTGCAAAATCACATTGAAAGCTCTGTCTGGCAAAGAGGCAATTGCTCCAGTTATTCCTCACTGAAGTACAGCAGGGCTCTGGCAGAGAGTGAAGAATGCCTGCCTTAAAAAGGCTCAGAGGAACAACTGATGCTGCAAAGTTTAGTGGTGAATCCCACCCTGGGCAGGCCAGCTACGAGGCTTGAGTTGGGTATCATAGCACGTGTTCTCATAATTTCACCAGAGCTGCAATCGATAAGATGAACAGACCATTTTCATTACATTACCATTTATCAGCAGCACTCTGGCCCAGCCTCCAAACCGAGGCTGGGACCTCTCCAGCACTGGCTGCACTGACTGCCAGCAGCACCAACTACCCTTGCCCACTGCGGAGGGACCTGACCTGGTGCTGTGCCCCCTTCCCCCTGTCCCATCACTGACGTGCACAGGGGATGCACAGGCCAGCCAGCACAGCTATCAACACAGGCGATTGGATGAGGGACACTGTGAACACCAGCCAGGCAGGTTTCTCCATAACTCACCTCCTCAGCTTCCCCTTGCTCCTCAGCTGCCCTTATGTCAACACAATTCAGTAGTTTAAAAATTACTGAGTAATTAGCACTAGCAATCAGGAGCCAGAGGTGTAGCAAGGGTGAAGGAACAAGGCATGGCAAAGAGAAAGGACTATGCATCTGTGCTGAAGCTGAAGGTTTCATCCCTTGCACCCTGGTGCCAGCAGGTCATCCGCACAGAGCTCCCCCTGACTCAACTGACAAGGCACCAGGAGCCTCTGTGCACACGTCTGGAGAGACAGTCGCCGCCGGCAAAAGGTGAATGTCATTGTCTGCTCTGAAATCAGCAGAATTTTAATCCTATTAAATCAATTTATTAGTGCTTAATTTGCATGAAATTAAATTCGGCCCCTATTCAAGGAGCCGTCACTCCCTTAAATCATCATCACTGAGCATTTTACATGAGCCTAATTAAAAACTCTGCTGGAGCACTGCCCATGTATTCCCCTTTCACCACTCAACCCGTGCTTGCTGGTTAGAGCCTCATTGCCCTGGGAGGCACCTTGTCCCACCCACCCACATGTTCCTGAAGCCACAGAGACACCCCACCTGGCCTCTGGGTGGAGGAGGACCAGAAAAGGCCATTTTGTATCCCAGAAGCTCATTGCTTCCTTATTCTGATGTCTGCATCCAGTTAGTTATGGTTGGATGGTCATGCCCATTGAGAGGGAAGAGGAGGTGGACATCAGAGATGTGTTCCCTGAGGGTAGCCCTCATCTCTCAGGAGCACTCACCTCTTTGATCCTCTGCAGTAGAGGGAGCAGCCAGTCCTTATTCACCTCACAATGACTGTCCAGAAAGGTCAGGACACCTGCTTTGGCCACATCTGCCCCTTGGATTCGGGACCGGATCAGACCTGTTCAAGGACACACCATGTCAGCTGCTGCCCAGATGGCTGGGTAACATCCCCAGGCTCCTCCAGCGTGTACTCCTGCACTCATGCATCTCCTGGGTTTTGATCTGGCTAAATCCCATTCAGAGAAAACATGTCCCAGGTTCATTATCTCCTTCACAGTGCTGCAAGGTACACCAACCATTTTCTAAGGTCCTCAAAGCAAATAAATAGCTTCACCAAGATTAATGATTTATGGCTTTTATGCCAATCCTTAATTTGCACAATTAATTCTGCTGTCACCTTCTGGGGCAAATGCAACTCAAAAATGCTTTCATGACCCCTGGCACGTAATACATCTAACACAGACATAAGGCAGTAGGCAATGGGCCAAGGGAGTGGAGGGTGGGATCACTTCATGTCAGAATTAGGCCTTTCTTAGACTGCTGATTTCCCTGCTGTGTCCCTTTCCATGTCTCAGTGACCCACAGATCTTTCTCCCACCCTGGGGACACTGCTGATCTGCAGCTTAATGGGAACACATTTTCTACCAAGGAAGCAGGTTTGGCTTTCAAGGTGCTAAGAGCCCATTTGGTTTATCAGGGCCCTGATGGTGAATTTAGAGTCCTTTGGAGATGGGACTGGATCTCTGCATACATTTGTGAGAGAGAAAAATGAACAAAGAGGGAGCTCATGGAAAACAGCTGCACACGTGGATTTCACACTAGACTCTTCAGCAAGATCACTGCACCTAAAGATGCTCTGTTCCTATTTATGCAGGAGTTAACCAGCTTTCCAACACTCCTCCTGCCTGCAGTGGATACTCAAGTGAACCACGGAGTAAGAAAGGAGATGGTCTATTGGCAAACAGGAGAAGATGCAGGTTACTCAAGGGAAGCAGAGCTTCATTATGAAGGAGACACAGTGGCAATACGAGAGGACATAAGGGCCAATAGAGAGAGAGAAGGGTTTCAGGGCGCAGTCACATATCAGGTCTGTGCAGGAGGTCACTGACTTTCATATTAAAATTCCTTAGAGAAACAGGGTCAAGGAACAGCCTCTGCACAGGAGGGAGAGGGACTGGAGAACAAAGCCTGGAACAATCCAGCATTTGCCAAGGTTACCTGCTGCAACGCAGGTTGTTCCTGTATCTCTCTCTGCAACTCTTAAGGTCTGGAACAATCCAGCATTTGCCAAAGTTACCTGCTGCAACGCAGGTTGTCCCTGTATCTCTCTCTGCAACTCTTAAGGTCTTGTGGGTAGGTATGGTGTTCTGTAACCACCTCAGCCCTCCCCAAATCCTGGCAGGCCCTAAGAGATGCAGTTTCAGTGATATATTAAGCAAGGGAAGCCCTCCAGGCTGGGTTCCCAAATTCTGACTGATTTATAGGGCACCAAAACAGAGCCAGAGATGAGCACATATGTACGCCCATAACACAGAAGAAAAAGGTGAGAAGGAGGTGCAGGTCTATGGAGACCTCCCCTACCCTCCTGCCGAAACAGGTGTCTCTTACACCCTGTCACCAGAACTGCAGAGTTGAAACCCTTTGCAGAAAGAATCCACAGAGGAACCATCTCCACTCCTCAGTCCAACACTCACCTGGATGCACTTCGATCTTCAGCATGAGAAAACTTCTTAGTTTTTTGTTTTCCTAATACTACAGAGCAGGATTTGAAAACACCCATTCAGGCTACAGGGAGCTGGAAAATTTCTCAAAAGGTTGCCAGCAGCAGCCCAGTAGGACATACATTCATCTTCCATATAGCCCTTCTTAATCTTTCAAATATAATTAATTATTAAAAAAAATAAAATCCCACAGAAACAGCAGGAGCAGATCTCCTCTCTTTCACTAGAGCAAACATCTTTACAAATAAGACCCGGGGCTTTGTTTTGCCTGTTCTAATTTTCTGGCTAATAAGCTACAGCTGAGCCTCACTGGATATCTTAATAGTCCCATCTTTTTCATCAAGAGAGGGGAGATCCATTTCAAATCCCAGCCTTTCATCACATTTCCTTTTATCAGGGCCTCCCCATCCCCAAGAGCCTCTGACCTCCCTTGTTGGCCACTCCATGGAGGTTGCCCCTGGCTCCATCACTCTCACACCTCCCAAAATCTGGGTTTCCCACCTGGGTTGTGGGCAGGTAGCTCTTACCTTCTCGCCGTCCATTCCGCAAGCACTTGACCTTGGGGAGCTGGCCCAACAAGCGGCAGTCGTCAGCTTGGGAAAACAAAGGGAGGACACGTCACCCTCAGCCCCCAGGGTGGCTCTGGCAGCAGAAATGGGGAGACCTAGGGAAGACTGGGAGCAGGGAGAGGACCTGGACTGATTGATGGCTTGTTAGGGTGATGGCACTGCTAGTTCACAACAGTCTTACCCCTCAGCTCATGCAGCATAAATCGAGACTGGCAGAGCAGCAGTTTTCATAAAACTAGTGTAAATTCAGCAGATTTACACTGAAAGCAGCTGAATAATGCTCTAAAATCAGCATAGAAGAGTCGTGGTTGGGGTCAGAATCTGATTTTTTGCACATTAATGCAAATGGCTATTTTTGGTAGCTGCAAAGCGACCCACAAGCTGTTTGACGAGTGTCTGCCTGGCAGGACACAAGCTTTCTGTGGTGGCCTGGAGCCTTCAGCAAGGGGAAAGGGACGGTCAGAGAGTCCTGTGGAGCACCTGGGGGCTCCTCATGCCCTGGACAGCAGCTCCATGAGGAAGAGAGGCCTGATAGCCACTCACACCCCAGAAAGGGAGGTCCTGCAATTCCACACACAATTGCTGCTATAGCTCTTGCCCAGGTTCTGCCTTTAGCCCCAGGATCCCCCCTCACTCGGATTTCTCTCAGCAAAGTGGAGGATGCCAGAGCAGTGCCAGAGCTGTGTCTGCAGGCAGGGGCACCCATCACAGCCTCCTCTTCTTCGCACACCCATGCCCTGACCTGCACAACCCCTTCATGCCTCTCATCACTCTGCTTCCTCTTTCTCAGCACCGTAAACACATATGCATATGCCCCATCCCCTCTGGCCAGCCCTTGCATCAACACACACCTCCGAGTGCTTTCATCCTCTCCAACAATCTTTGTTGACAAGAGACATCACTGTACCCATACTCCTAACAACTCAGGGACAGAACTGGAACAGGGGAGCAGAAGCAGCATAACTTGGCCACGAACCTACAACGGAAATCTGCTGGGAGTAGTGGGAACTCGTGTGCAGAATAGCTGTAACTCAACAAGTCAGCAGGCAGAGAGAGGTGAGAATCAAGACACAACCAGGCATGAGATAAAAGCACTAATTGCATGGGGTGGGTTGCAGTGTAAAAACTGACCATATGTGTATAGTGTATTATGCAAATACATGTATTTTATGTAAATGCATGCAGAACAGATGCCAGCAGGCTCAGACTATCACAGGAAAGGAGATGTCAGATAGCTGAGAAGCACTGAGTTCTTGAGGGGCTGCTCTAAGTTACGCAGGAAACAGGCTCCCCCGTGGTGCCCTGGGATGTGTTTAAACACAGCCCTGCTCCTTCTCCCCAGATCACGGCACTTGGCACACTCTGACTGGGGAGATACATTTCTACAAACCTGTTTCTTTTCAGGATGGCAAGTGCTTTGTCTATTTAACCAAATACCCAGCATTTACTTCACTCACCCTTCAAAAATCCTGCTCTGCTGTACTCCAGGGCAGCTCAAGTCCTTGCACCTGCTCCTTTTCCCCATCACAGTTGTTCTGCTGTTCCCAGACTTGCCTAGTCTGCCCACCCTGTGCACTGGAGCTGCTCCAAAGCTCACCATAATCACAGCAACTCCTCCTAGCTTCAGCGATTTCCCAGGAAGGTGTCAATGCCAAGAAGTGGGTCTTGTGCGAAATCTATCCCTAATGATCTCTGAAGCAGTGCCTATTTATAACATCGAAGAGCAAAGCGTAGATCCTTTTTCTTTTAAAACCTGTCTGGCTTTGTTTTCAAATTTCCTAGTAAATGGCAACATTTCACAGCTCCTTGAAATGTAAATGCCACAGACCACTCAGCCAGTGTATTTTATCATCCTTTTTATGCCTGAGACAGTATTTTTGAGCACTTACTCTGAGCACCTGGATCTTCTACTCGCCCATTGCACTGGGTAAGGTCTTTAGCTGGGGTGTTTCCCTGGGAGCCCCAGGGGCTTCAGCTACATTCTACTGGAGGATCAGACCTATTGATTTCACTTGAGTCAGACTAATAACTGGGAGAGAATGGCAGGAGGATGTGGGCTGTCTGTGTGGCATGCAATGCTATTTATGGTGCATCTCAGAAATGGGCAACCCACGCAGGGATCTTCTTTATATGGGTGAAAAAGAGGGTGAAAAAAAGCACTGACCACCTATGTAAATGTATGCAGAACATATACATAGGTCAAGAAGATCAGACTGTCATAATCCCGTGCAATTCCAGTGATGTCAACCCAGAACTCCTCCTGGTTGCAGCTGAAAACCAGATCAAACACACCATGGCTATGGCAGGATACAACCATGTAATGATTGGATTCACATCTACTGGGCATAAAAACGATTTGCCATGCACTTTTCTTGCATTATTTTCATGAGAAAAGGTTTGATCATTTGGAATTTGAATTCTCCATGTGGCAATGCAAACCTGGCACAGCAGGGTTTGCTCTCCACAGCTACAGAGCTTCAAATTTCCTTCCACTTCAGCAAACTCTCCCCCCTCTCTGTGTAAATTCCAGTCTCTCACAGGCTCTTCCATTTTGGCCCCTTGCTTTTAACACAGAAAGGGTCACTTACGATCATCACTGAAGTCATCCACTAGTATGATTTCATGGACGAGATGCACTGGGGTGCGGT
>NW_008655578.1:77213-95420 GCF_000695815.1 Acanthisitta chloris
GAAAATCCATGATAGTGCTTGACCAACTTAATAACCCAGCAAACAGGGTGGAAAAACATAGGATCCCTGCCAAAGCACAGAAGACCAGGCTCAGATTTCCAGAAAGGATACACTAGATAAGACCCAGAAACCACTCCCCACTACCCCCCAGTAATCTACAGTGACCAGCTATCACCTCCCTGTAGCCTGATCTAAGAGCCAAGCACTCAGTATTTCTGGGAAATATTTGAGATTCACCCTTATTACCTTTGTAAGCAAAAACAGAGCACCACACACAGCCAGAAAACCCTCAACTTTTCAGCAACATGCACACTGCACCAAGATTCTTAACAGGGGTACAGCATAGCTGCCGTCACCCTGCCACCTCCTTCAGGGCTAATGATACAGTGTCCAGCAAGAGCAGGACCAACACAGAGAAAATTACCCAGCTCAAACCCATCTTTATAGAGCTCACAGCCATGGCAAGACAACTTCTGTTTTTATCTGTGAGCTGACTGTGTTTCAGAGGCTGCCAAGAGGATAAGAGCAGGGTTGGAGCCCACCTAGTTAATGAGTGGCTACAGGATCCGGTTCACAGTTCCCTCCATGTGGACAGACACTGTGAAATGTCTCTGAAAGATGCAATCTTCCCTTAATTATGCCACCAAGGGTTTTATTATTAATATTATTGTTACTATTAGAAAGTCTAGACCAGTTCTTCCCCTTTCTCACATGGTGCAGAGGTCAGCAGAATTCTCATGCTTAAAATCCTGCCCCAGCAAAGGGTCAAGGCTGACTTGTTGAAGCAAAAGTCCCAGGGCATCCCAAAAGTCTCCTAAGTGCTTGACTTGGGCTTTGATAATGCCAGTTGGGTTGTACAGGCTTTTCCAGCATTTAAACGTCTTCGCTTTCATCCTGAGCATGGTTCCTTTTTCACACAGCATTCAAAATCCTCCCAAATTTCAGACCTTCAGACCTCCCACTGGCATAAGAGGGCAGTCACCTAACTGGCTAACAACCTTGAAGTCCCTGATACCACCGGATCCTTATTAACAGTTCCCAGTCTCTCAGGTTCCCAAAACTCCAGCAAAAAACGAGAAAAGCCAAGAAGTCTGGAAAACCACATCCCTGGCCCAGATATCAGTCAAGAGAGCTACAAAGGACAGGACTGCCAGGGGACCTTGGTGCTTGGGAGCCACAAGATCAGCTGGCAGGAGCCCAGAATGATGGTCTATCACCCCTGGATATCTGAGGACATTCAGCCAAAGGGCTGCATTTCTCCAATGAAGCCTTCTTGATGAGAACCCCACCCAAGGGGTATCCCTTGCCGGGTGCCTGCTGCCTGCACTGGTGCACCCCTACCCCTCCAGGTACTAGAATTACAGTCCTTCAGAGGGCAACAGTTGAGCTGGATTTTTTTGGAAGAAGCACAGGACATCCCAAAGCAGATACATGAAATGGAATCATAGAATGGTTTGGGTTGGAAGAGATCTTAAAGATCATCTAGTTCCAACCCCCCCACCATAGGCAGGGACATCTTCCACTAGACCAGGTTGCTCAATGTCTCATCCAAACTGGCCTTAAACACTTCTAGGGACAGGGCATCTACAATTTCTTTGGGCCTTACCCCCCTCACAGTAAAGAATTTATTCTGTATGTCATTGATCCTCCCTCTCTGTTGTTTTTTTTTAACCCAGCAGTAATCGTGAAAAAAGGAGGTTTTATATCAGAACACAGTGAGTAAGCTGGCACCTCCCTTGTGGAGCTCCTCAAAAATCACTTCCAAGAATTACTTTTCCTAGAAACACTATCCCTGTCTCTTCCAGTCTGAGGACCTTGGCAAAAGCCATTGTTTTCCCTCACTTCAGATGCCTTGTTATGGTTGTGGTGGGGAGGAAGAGAAAGCCACTGCCCCCTAAGCAACAGTCATGATGGGAGTGCCAACAGCCGCATGAGCTGCTGTGGCCACCCTGGCACCACTGTGGCTTGTACCAAGCAGAGTGAGACAACACTGCCTCACTGACACCAGCAGACTGCATGAAGCATCAGGGAAAAGTGGCTGAACACCCATCCTCCCGCTGGTGCTCACCGAACAATTTAGATGTGCTGTTTCCACCTGTCAAGTGTTTTTTAATTATTATTATTAATAGGTTTGTTATTTTTTTAAAAATCCCCATATGCAAGAGCTGAGTTCAGCAAATTACTGCAGCCAAGCGTCAGTAGAGAGAGACAGGAGAGCAATATCATGCTCAGTGGAATATTTAACAAGCACTGATTGCCTGGAAACCTAACTCGGTGAAACCTGCAGGAAAAAAGCAGGCTTGTAAAAAAGCCATCAAAATACATAAATAACCCAGCAAGAGCAGGGGGTGGGGAGGCAGCGGGCAACTTGAACATCCAAAACCTGCCTCTGACTAGTCTCCCCTATGGATTTGACTGCCAGAAGTGCAATGCAGGGCTCAACTCCATGGGAAGGCAGTTGCAAAGGGACCGATTTTGCTTTTGCTGGTACCAGAGAGAATATCTCAACAAGAAACGTAGCACTGGGCTGCACAGATTCAGACCTGAGTTCTAAGCAGTCGTCGGTGCCTTGGAGGAACTCATCCCAGGGCACCTCCTATGGAAAAAAATTCAGCATGGACCATTTTCAAGGCTCTGGACTGGGGAGAGGTGCAGCCTGGTCCCTGCTCAGCTGCAGGCTCCCAACGCAGCAAGGGCAAGCACACCAGCTTTCTAGCAAAATCAAATTCACATCTCCTGTCTGTGCTCTATCACACAATAATGCACCTATGCTTCTGGAAACACAGGAGATTATAAGCACCCCTCCTGCAGCACTCCTCGAGGAGGACAGGAAACAGAGGCACCAAATCCTGCATGGAAGATGAGAAACATAGGCACCAAATCCTGCACATTTTCAGCATTACAGGGATTTTTTTTTCCAGATAGACTATAAAAGTGCTTTTAAAAATTCAAAGCTGGCTTTTCTATTACTTGTGTCTCTGCTCTGCTTTGATTTTTATTTTAATGCTTTCTTTTCCTTATCTTTGTGCATAGCTTTTTTTCCCCTTTTATATGGGTAAAATCAGAAGACAATATTATAGTGCTTTGAAGTCCCTCTGTTATTATGGATTTTTTCCTTGAAATCAAACATAGGTAGATATATACTGCAGTGATGGGCATATTTTAACAAATCAAAACAGCTTTTAAGTTCTGCTAAGCCAGAGATCACATTTTCTCCCTTAAATTGCCAAAAAACCTGTTATTATCAAAATGAAAACTCATGCCTGTAGTCCAGAAAGTGCTTACTTACTCAATCCATTAAAAGCAAATTCACTGTTGAATTACCTTGAAAAGTTAATACTGAAAATTTCTTTGTTTCAATGGATGTAGCAGTCCTTGTGCAGATGAAATCATGGAGAATCTCATCTCAAATTTTCAACCTAAGGTCCTTCTTCTGTCCTTCTCAACAATTTGTTGGGATCCTTTTCCACTGTCCCAGAGGTAAGCACTGGATTCAGCAATTTCATCTCCATATAAGTACCAGAGCAAAAGTCACCCTGACGTGTAAGATATGGAAAACATTTGCGGGGAGGAGTTCAGACCTTCTGACCAAAAGTCAGTGTATTTTTGGTCATCACCCAGAATACCACTTGCTTTAGAGAGGTGACTGTGCACGTGGATCCTTGGGAATTCATGAACCTGTTAATTCTTTTCATGGCAACATATTGGGACTCGTTAGAGGAAAAAAACCCCCACCTTTGGGAGTATAATAAACTGTGGAAAGGGCCAAGGGTCACAATTATCGAAATCAGACTGAAAGTGCAGAGAGAAAATGCCCACCAAAATGAACTACTTCAAAAACCCCAAATGGCTAATTACGTAGGAAGAGAGACATCACACCAAGAATAACCATAATGAGCTTTGATTACACTGCGCCTTTCGCATTTTATTCTTTTTATTCTCACCAAGCTCTTTGAAATTCAAGAGTTCTCTTATGTTAACATCAAAAGGTAAAAGCGCATGGAGGGCTGTGTACTTAGTCACCACAAGAGATGATTAGCAAATTAAGAAAAAAAAAAAAAGCCTAGAGTTTAAGCAAAAAGTAGGCAAAAAAAAAAAAAGAAAAAATAGTCAGCACAAAGTGCTAGGTCAGAGGGTTGAGGGTTCTACACTGTTCTAGGTCAGAGTGGCAAGGGTTCTAGACAGTTCTGGGTCAGAGTGGCAAGGATTCTAGATTAGATGGTCCAGGGTTCTAGACTGTTCTGGGTCAGAGGGTCAGCAGTTTCTGCTGAACACCTGGCTTGGTTTTCCTTCTTTAATCAGGCTCGTTTCAGTTATGGCACACACTCTATATGGTGCCAATGCTGCTAGGTTGGAGAGTCGAGTTCTAGACCATTCTAGGCCTGAGGGTTCCAGGTCAGAGTGGTGAGAATTCTAGATGGTTCCAGGTCAGAGGGTTCTAGACAGTTTTAGATTAGATGGCCAATGGTTCTAGACCATTCTAGGTCAGTTTCTGCTGAACACCTGGCTTGGTTTTGCTTCTTTAATCAGGCTTGTTTCAGTTGTGGCACACACTCTATACTGTAACGACACCGCATCAGGAAGGAGACGTGTGGCTTTGTCATCTCCCTGTCTCAGATGTGTCTGGCTGCAGACAAGGTAGTGGCACGAGGGGAAGGTGCGAGGTGCTGGCTATCCAAGACATCACTTTTCTTACTTAAGAACACTGGAAAATGAAAGGCATGATATTCTCTCTGCTAATTAATATTTCATGTGGTATTCACAGCACTCGCATCAGGACTTTTGCCAAAGGACGTGTTTTGGTTTGTCAGCGAGAGGTAAATAATTAAAGTTTCCTTATTCCTGCTCTGAGCTCCCCAGCTGCAAGTTCGAAGAATAAATAAATAAAAACCACTCAGGAGAGTAAACGGGACTGTCTCAACCTCTGCCTGGCAGGTCACTCACATGATAGGATTAGGATTCCCTTGCTAAATCCAGGCTGAATGGGAAGACAGGAAAGGAGAAATTGGCTTTTTTTATTTTATTTTAAGTGCCTCTGTACTGCTTATTTTCTCCCTTGCTTTTGTCTTCCCATCTTGGGTTTATTCACACGGTCCCATCCCTGTACTGTTGGAGACTCTATCTTTTAGACACTGAGACTTGGAGCTTGAAATATGTGAAACTGAACCACAGAGGGATAAGGAACTCGTCCAAGGTCATTCAAAAAGTGAGTGGTTGAAACAACCCAATGATACTTTCTTCACTGTCTGCACAGTAAAAAGAGACTACACCATTTGCAGAGATTTGGGCATTAGATTAATTTAGCTTTTCTTGTTTTTCCTCTGCTTGGCTTCTAGCTGGCAAATGGACAGAGAAAAGATCATGAAACTTTTAAATAAATTCGTTACTCAGCACAGTCCACTAGCTTTCTCAATAGCTCAGATGATGCAAAATGTCCATAAACAAACTGTCCCAAACACTTGCAATGTGACTTGTGTAAGGGGTGCTGCAGAGGACATGTGTTGGTGCCTCGGCTTCATGGGTCACAGCACTTCCATCTCTACCAAGACCCACATGCAACACACTGAGCCTGCAAGACATCTCAGCCTCAGAACTCAGGGAGCATTAAAGCTCTCAAGCACCCAAGAAAAGCACGGGAATAATAAAATCCCTCCTGCTCGTCATGTACTTGGTCCCTTCTTCAAGAGGCAATTTCCTCTGCTGCTAGATGGTGCCTTCACCAGCATTTCCCTCTGCCATTCCACCATGGGGTGCTGCAAGAAGTGCCCTCTTTGTGGGGATGGTGCTCTGTCACACATGGCTTTGGAGAAGCCAAGCCACATCCCTTCGCCCTGTTACCTGCTCCTGCCATGGCAATTAGCTGAGAACATTTGCTCTGCAATGAGACTGGAAAATGCAACATACTGGAACTCAGGAAACCAGGTTTGCAATCCAAAATCTTCCACCAGCCACAGACAAATCACCTCTCTGTTCCTCAGCCTGTCCATCTGTCACTTGGGTTATACCAAGAGTGCACTGTGGAGATGTAGTGGGGAGAACAGGGTAAAAAAGGTATCCATTTTAGTCATCACCACGCTCAAAGCACTTGGAGACACTTGGCTGCAGAGTGCTCCAAAAGGCACAAAGCACTGTCAGGAGGACAGAGTTTGTTCTGAATGGTCATGGAAAATGATCCATGTTGTTACAGCCACTGTGGGATGGAGTTATCTGGAAGACCTAATTAAACTAAGTATTTGCTGAGCAAAAGGGGGAAAAAAGGCAAGCACTCAGAAGGCACAGCAAATTAAACTACAGAGGCTAAAAGGAGGCAGATGAGCTCTCAGCTGGGTCCAAAAAGAGGTGGGAAGGTGGATACATGTACAATCACAACCAGAGAGGAGCAGAGCAGGAGCCATGTCATCAGCATAACTTGTCACTGAGGGTTGGTATTCTTAGGGTCAGTTGGATCAAAGCAAACCTCTACGTACTGCATCCAGAAGGAAAATGGTGAACCCTGATGCCAAGAAGCCACCTCCAAACTGTGGGGGTCAGAAGAAGGAGGATCAGCTCAGGAGAGCTCAGGATCTTAGCTCAGGAAGAGGCAGAGGAGATGGGGACCCAAGGCTGTTGTCTCAGTTCCTCACTGCCTGGGCTTGTCTCTGCGGTGCAGCTCAGTGGGATGCTCTCCAGGGCTCTGGCCCTGTTTAGAGATCAATCTACAAGAGGGCTCAGAAGTGGCTCCAGAGCTGGGGAAAACCTCCCCACAGACAAAACATGAGTGCTGGAATTGCCAGGGCACATAAGCAAGGAGGAGCAGTACAAGGGCAAAGCTGTGGTGGAAATCACAGGCAACCAGGTAAGGAAGGTGGTAAAGCCAACTAATTAATTCAAGCAAAGAAAAGAAGAGGAACAAGGAACAAAGTCTTTTTACAGCTGGAAACCGGAAACTTCTGAGGACAATAATCTAAAGAAAAAAGGAAAGATTCAGTCTATCTGTATTTCTAACCTTGCCATCACTGGAGTACATCAGTGAAGCCAGACATGGGAGAACCAGGCATAAGAGCTGTATCACACCACTGGAGTACATCAGTCCTCCAATGAAGCCAGATATGGGAGAACCAGGCATAAGAGCTGTATCACAGGTCTAACATCTCTTATGTGACAATGTCACACATTATCATACCTGCCAGGACAGACAAGTGCTGAGTTATGGGGAGAAATGAGATTAAAGTCCATCCCTGCACTTTACACATTATAAGCATCCTGTATCTCAGGGGCTAGAGGACTGCACTTGCCATCTCCGCTGCAAACGGTTCTGGAGAATGGCAAACTTATGCAAGGCACTGTAAAGGCAAAAGAGAAGGTCCAGAATCAAGAAGGTGGTAAAAACCACCAAGTGTCAGTTCACACCCAAAATTCACACACCCTAAAAAGAAAAAGCGGTGACAGATTATTAAGTGTGACGGAAGGAGATGGGATTGGGCATGAAACTATAAAGCAAAGCAGGAATTCAGTTTCAGGACTGTCAAACTCACTTGTGCCCTGGATGCACCTACCTGAGGAAAGATGCTGTTTTCAGAGGAAAGCTCAGTCAGGATGTGACAGTGAGCAGGAGGCACAGCTGAAGTCTCCCCCTCAACCAGCAACCTCAGTCTGACCAGTATCAACAATGGCAAGGGGTCCCTGGGGATGCCAGGGTTTAACAGACAAGGCTTGCAGCAGGGCACAAATCTTCACTACGTGGGAATGAGATGCACCTGCAAACTGCCACAGAGCAGAGCATATCCAAGCTTGCTACCAAGGAACCCACCAGCTCAGACCTGAAGACAGACCTCTTGAAGGTGTGGTGGACACACCTCACCAAATCTTCCCACAAGATAAATTTCAGATTCAAGGCACACATTGGGATTAAAGGCTGATTTCAAAAACCTGCAGTGAAAATGAAGCCTTTAGTCTATCCACTACAGCAAAACCCAGCCAAGAACAAACCAACAAATGAAGGAATGGCCACATGCCCAGAGCACTCCACCGTGTATCCACAGGAGTACAGAAACCGTCCTTGAAAATCTAGTCTGCATGTGTGCCATTAGGACTTCTCAATTAACAAGCCTTGCTGGCACTCAATGGGTCACTGGAGAAGCTCAAACAGCAGTACTGGAGCAGATATCTGTAGAATAATAGCTGTCTCTAGAGGACCAGGACAAAATACAGCTGAGCACTGATACCCAGCTGGATATAAAACCTCTTATCCCAGACTGTCTAATCTTCTGCTGTTCCCTCATGACTTTCCTGTGAAAGACCCAGCAAAGGGAACACAGCTACTTACTTTCCCAAGTACCCCACTGCAAAACCTACTCAGAGATGAACCTTCACACTAATTTCTCCTGGTCATCATTTGAGGCCATAGTTGGTAGGTCTGCTCTTATTGCTGTGGCAGGTGGAAACAGATTCTGTCTTTATTTGTGAAAACCTCTAGCCCACTCACCCTTTTTTAAGAGATCACCAGGAGCTCTTACCTCCGAATTGTCCTTAGCAGGGTCGACCTGGCCTCGTTGTGGAAGGTGATGATGATGCTGGTTGGCGGGAGGTCCTGGCCATAGTGCAAAGTCGTACACCTGAAGAGGGAGAGAGAGGAAAAGGCCGTTAAGGTGCCAGAATTCAAAGTGGGACCTCACTTCATTTACACAGGCAGCAGAGTCCATCAGGAAATGGTCCTCCAGGTACTATTAAAAATAAATAAATAAAATATTTTATGTGTGAATCTTTTCTGATGGAATCCAGAAACTGCCAAGTAAGTCACCAAGGATTAAAGCAGCAAAGAGCTTAATTGTCATTGACAGGAAGAGATGAGAAAGAAGGTGCCTAGCTGGTAGCCCTTTTCTCTAACCAGTGCTTTCCAGCTAGCACTCTCACACCCACCTGGCTGGTGGCACAGGTAGAGGTAAGAGCATCCTTGCAGCTCCAGCTCCAAACTGCCTAACTCCCACCTCCAGAGGCAGCAATTTCCACCAGTCAGCTGCAAGGTAAGCCAAGCCCTGTTTTTAAATTGATTGTTTCCTTATTCATTCTGTCCTAATGGCATAACCAGACTACAGGGAAGATTGGGATTTAAAACTTTCCAAGCCAGCCTGCAGAAGGTGAAAAACCACAAAAGCGACCACAGCCCCTGCTGTCTCCTTCCCAGGAGGAAATGTCATAGACTCTGTAATTACTTTGACCTTTAGCTCACTAAATTTGTGGGTTTTATAGACCGACACCAATATATTCCCAGCTCAGAAAATCCGGATGCATCTCTTAAATCTGCTCCTTCCAGGTCCCTAACAGTTCCTGAGATAGTCTTATGATGACACAACAGTAGCAGGAGGGCACCCCATACCCAGCCTGAGGAGCTCTCTATCACAGCCATCAAGTTCCTTCTCATCCATATGCCACTTGTCTGCTGTTGTGTCAGTGCCCAGGTGCTACCACTACCAGCCTCAAATGAAGCAGGAAAGAGGACTGAGCAACCACTCTTTAAACATACCATCAGTTCACTTCCCCAGAGTTCTGGACCACAATATCTGCAAGACGAAGTAAAAACAGATGGAAAAATTAAGCTGGAGATGGAGAGGAGAAAGCAAGTAGGAGTAGACAGATACTGCTGGTTTATGCTATTGAGCATAGCATGTTGTACCTTTAAAATGCCAAAATGCTTGAGATCATCATAGAAGTAGAATTTAAGGGGTTGGAATGTACCTTACAGATCATCTAGTCCCAACCCCCCCTGCCATGGGCAGGGACACCTCCTCACTAGATCAGGTTGCACAAGGGCTCATCCAGCCTGGTCTTGAGCACTGCCAGGGTCAGGACAGCCACCATGCCCCTGGGCAACCTGTGCCAGTGTCTCACCACCCTTATAGTAAAGAACATTTTTCTAATATCTAAGCATAACTTGCCCTCCTTCAGGCTGAATTCATTACCACTTTGTCTATCATTGCAGTTCCTAAGAAAGAGTCCCTCTCCAGGTCCCTTGTAGGCCCTTCAGATATTGAAAAGTTGCTATGAGGTCTCCACGCAGTTTTCTCCAGGCTGAACAGCCCCAACTTCCTCAGCCTGTCCTCATAGGGGAGATGCTCCAGTCCTCTTATCAACTTTGTGGCCTACTCTAGACTTGCTCCAACAGTTCCATGTCCTTCTCACATTGAGGGCACCAGAACTGCACGCAGTATTCCAGGTGGGGTCTCACGAGAGCAGAGTAGAGGGGGAGAATCACCTCTTTTGACCTGCTGCCCACACTCCTTTTGATGCAGCCCAGGATTCAATTGACCTTCTGGGCTGCTAGTGCACACTGCAGCTCATGGTGAGCTTCTCATCCACTGTCACTCCCATGTCGCTCTCCTCACTGCTGATTTCGATTACTTCAATATTATTTTTAATGAGGTTTTCCATTGTTTCATTTTGAAATTGTATTTCTGTTCATTTACAAAGTGAACTAAATTAAAGGAAGAAAGAGTGCGCAATACGTGAAACAATTCTAAAGATAAGAATAAAATGATATCTTAGGTGGGACAAAATATTTGCAAGCTCATGCTAAATCAGTCACTGCTTTCTCTCATTGTTTCACTCAAAACCTTTTCCAAATCCTGCTAAATTTCACCAAACCGAATTTCTGATTACTACTCTGTTCTTTCAGCACAGTCACCGACCTCATGAATTCACCATCAAACCAATTCTAATTCTAGGTCCACTCCCAAAGGACACCAAGTTGCACAGCTACTCTGGATGCAGGAGAGCAGTCAGTAACACTGCCCTGTGTGACAACACCCTCATTCATCAAAATTACATCTCAGGGATGCTGAAAACAGAGGGTTTCTGAATTACTAAACAGCACCAGGTCATGCCCTGAGCTGCTCATCTGGGTCACTGCAGTCCCGTGCATCATGCAGTAACCAACTTCAGCTGAGCCACCCCAACCTGATATGGTGAGAAAAAAGCTGCTGCTCAGCACCTGTTTTTGTGCATCATGCAGTGACCAACTTCAGCTGAGCCACCCCAGCCTGATATGGTGAGAAAAAAAGCTGCTGCTCAGCACCTGTTTTGCTAGGCTCAGGCTCAGGCTCAGCTCTTATTTGCTTTGTGGAGCTGCAGGGACAGACTATGGCAACTGCTCTCCCTGTGCTATTTATACACTGTTCCCAGATGCATGACTTCCACCCACTTCCAGTGGGGTTCTGTGGAGCAAACAAGGAAAGCTATTTCTGGAAAAGAATGAAAGAATGTGGAAAATACAAAGTCATCAATACTTTACTTAAGCTATTACAACAGTTAAGGAGCTAATAAATAAAGCAGCAGCAGGTGTGTGCTGTACCACCCACCAGTGGGAGTGCATGCTGGCTGAGCCCACCAGCAGTGCGACGAAGGCTCCTCATGTGTGACAACCTGCTTAGAAACTCCAGATGTCTATGCACTAGATTGGCCTAACTAGACAATGTGCATGCGGGAAATGCTGAAATATATATGAACACTTACAGAGGTTGATCACTGGCACTGCGACTCACCCCAGCTTCTGTCTAATGAGTACTTGTTGTATCCCAAAGATGGGACTGATGACTCTGCTGCTGCTAGAGAGCAGGCAGGGACCCAGCAGCAACTCTAGCCTTGTTTTTCCACTGTGACCAGCTGGGAGCTGCCTCTCCAAAAACCAGCCCAAAAAGGGTTAGGCTGGGCAGCTGCAGCTGCCAGGGCTTCTCCTCCAGGGTCCCTACTTGGCACGTATTCTGTCCTCACCCATGATTTTACCCCTGGATTCTTCTTACAGAAGCCCTCCCAAAGTGTTCTCCAGTTGGTCCCTTCTTTTTTTTTCTTCCTCCCCCAGTGTAAGTGAAGCTAAAAACCCTGGCTCCCCAGAAGGCAGATTTCAGTTTAAGTTGTTGACTACAAGTGTTTTTTTGGCACTTACTTGGGTAATAAAAACCACAGCTTGGAAATGCATTAAATCCAGCATGTCCAGAATTATTTTGTGTGACAATTACATCTGGGGTAATTTCAATTTAATACCTCACTGCAAGTGAAAATTGCAGCATGCAGCCCTAAAATTGCTGTAATAATGAAAATAAACCCACTAAGAGCTGCCTGTGCTACCTCAGGCTGTCACTGGATAAACGTTTTGTGCTGCTTATGGCATTTCATAGGTCACCCAATTGCCAACAAGGAAAAAAAAATCAAACAAAAACCAAAAACAACACCCACAACATTTTCAGGAATCCAATGAAAGTTTGAGGGTTTTTATATACTGTTCAAAAAAAAAGGTAAAAAAAAGTAATAACGGCCTTGCATATATTTGCAGTGTGTTGGAACTCACTGGCTAAAATTTCAAGTTTGAGGCTTTGAAACCTTGCAGCAGAACTAGGGAGCAATCCTAGCACAGCAAGTGCTAGCAGGAACGCTGCCAAGCTGATCTACATGCAATGTGGGCTGCTCCACCAGCTCCCAGCATCTGGGGGGCAGAAGCCAGACTGGCCTGCCCTAAAGCCCTGGAGGGAACATACAGATGGAGAAACAAATCTTATTTCCTCCTGCAAACCCAGAAGTCAAACTTCGATTTGATGGGAAGTTTCACTTTTCTGCTTTAAGGCTTTTTTCCTATTCAAATTATTTCAGAATCTGAAAGTTATGAAAGTGGCATCCTGGCTGCAGACACCTTAAGAATCACCCTTGGAAAATCCCAGCCTGGTCTGGTTGCCCACTTCCTTCAGCATGGATGGATCAGCACATCTCCATGTTCCAAATATGCTGTTAACAGCTCAGGAATAAATTATGGAGCACCTGTTTGTGGGGACAAGGGGCAGGTGGCCTGGGGCCGGCACTCATCACAGGAATTGGAAAGTCCTACAAAGTCCCAAACTTTGGACGCTCCAACATTCCTCACAGGCCTCCAAAGTCCCTTACTTGATTTTTTTCTTGAGTTCCTTTGACCTTTGTTTTCCTGGTGAGCAGTGTGGTATCACAGGCTGGTGGCCTCTGCACACAGCTGTCCCTGCATCCCTAGAGATCCTCCTGATGGGGCAACACATGCCCATTCCCAGGGAATTTCAACGCATTTAACATTTTAAATGGCAAACTTAACTCATAGTGCCCCTCACCAAACCAAAGCCCACCTTGGAAACATGGCTACATAGCACAATGGTAAAGGCAAAGGGTGTGAACAGAGATGGACCCTGTTCCGTAACCCCTCCTGGTCCCCCTTGGGCTCATCCAGAGTGTTTTCTCCTTGACACCTGCCATCACATGCCCACAGAGCTGTAGCATGTCTCTTGGAACCCACCTCTCATGCTCACCCTCTCCTGTGCCTCATTAACTTCCTCCAAGAGATGATTATCCTCATCCCACTCCCCTAGATTCCCCTGCCAGGCTTCTACTCACTCCTCTGTTCTACTTTGACAACCATCACTTGCCAACAACTCTGCTTTGAATTTTTACCATTTTCCATGAAGTCCAAACTCACCCTCAACACAGCTCACCATTTTCAAAGCACTCTCTGCATATTTATTTCAAACAGCCAGCTGCATCAGACGAAGCTATACCATCTTTCAACTCCCTCCTGGCTCCTCTCCTCCTTGGAAACACATGGGAGAGCAGTCTCATCACAATTAAACCAAGGCTATTTGGGTTTGTCCCCACACTGTGCACTCACAGGCCTCTCACATCGACCCAGAGGACAGTGACCTGCCATCACAAACAGCATGGGTTCACACAACACCTGATGGGCAAATCAGTTTGGGTTTCAGATGGCATTACTCAAGTCTGACTAGCTCTCCAAACTTGATGGCTCTCTTAAGTGAAGACATGTGCAGGAGCCATGTCACAGCAGTGCAGCTGCATAGACTTGGACACTCCACCAGAAACAAAGAATTTGGTGGAGAAAGGGCAAAAGCAAAAAAAAATCCTTTTAGCTCACAGAAAGAGTGAAATAAATTACACAAATCACAGAGGAAGAGTTAATATTAACGCCAAAGCACTTTGCATGGAGCACCCATGCTGGAAAAAGAGATCTTGGCAGCATGGTACATGCCTCTGAAGGGACCCAGACAGTCAGGACTGGAGCAAGCCTCTGCTCCAGCCTGCCCTCGGGCTGGAACAAGTCAGCCCTGCCAGAGAGTAGCCTCTGCAGCCTTGCTCAGGCTACACACCAGGCAGTTAATGGTTGCCTCCCAGGGAGCTTGGTGTCACCCCACACCCAGCCAGAGAGACAGAATGGCAGGGAAAGTGGAGGAGAATGACCCGAGATGCTGAAAACATGCCACACACTGAAGTGATAGGGGCCAATCCACTTCTGGAAATAGATGGCAGTTCAGGGGAGAAAAACAAGGAGAATTTTCTTTAATAAGTTTTTTCTTAAAACGAAATCCAGCTCAGGCCTCTCTGGTTTGCCCTCTTTCACCTAACTACTGCAGTCAGGCATCCTTGGTGTAGCCACAGCAATTCCTTCCTTCAGGACCCTAGAGGAAACTGAATCAAGTCTTGACAACCAGCCAGCTGTGAAAAATTACTCCCTCAGAGAAAAATGAAAATTACTGCTTCAGGGCAGCACGGAACCACCACCCATCATAGACAAGTAAACAGTTGCCAGTGGGAAGGAAAACATTAGAGCCCTAGCTGACCTGCCCTAGCCAGTAGCAAACATAACCAAGCTCTGCATGCCTGTAGGGATGGCAGGACATGTGGGCACCTTGATCAAATCTCTCAAGACAACCTCTCAGGGTGGCAAAGCCCCAGCCAGTAGGAAACCACTGTGCCTAAACCCTATCTTCAAGCTGAAGTCATAGAATCACAGAATGGTTTGGGTTGGAAAGGACCTTCAAGATCATCTAGTTTCACCCCCTCTGCCATGAGCATGCACACCTTCTATTAGACCAGGTTGCTCCAAGCCCCATCCAACCTGACCTTGAACACTCCCAGGGTTGAGGCATCCACAACTTCTCCAGGCAACCTGTTCCAGTGCCTCACCACCCTCACAGTAAAGAATTTCTTCCTAAGAACTAATCTAGGAGACTTGCACAAAAATACTCTAAAAATGTGGACCCTGGACATGGTGTGGCATAGAGCTATATAGCAATGTATGTGTCACCTTGTAAGGAAGCTAATACGTTCACAGAGCTTACTGCTGGACAGGACCATGCACTGCATCACCTGACCTCTGAGTAACACGGTCTCTGGCATTTCTCCCAGTTATTTCTGCATTTCTCAGTTATCCATGCATTAAGCCCAGTGACTTGTGTCTGACTGCAGAGTACCTTTCAAAAAATCATTACTTGATGAGCTGCAGAGATGGAAAATCCAAGAAGCTCTGTTCACATTACAGTCAATGCATCAGCCCCATACAACAGTATAAATGGGATATGACAATTCAGTTTTTGCATGACTGGGGGACATAGTGGGGTCAGTGATCCTCTTCAGGGTATTCACCTCCCATCAACACCCTTGGTTCTTCTTGGCTCTCCCCAAGCCATCCTCCTGCATGTTGCCTCAAAATACTTTTTTCACTCAGCTTTGAGACACCTTCAAAATCCTACTTTGTTTTCCCAAGATATGCCAGCATCTTCTCCTCCTTCTATGGGTACGCTTTGCTCCCCCACAGTCAGGAAGAGGCTGCCAAATAGAGGGCTGACCATGGTCTGCCCAGCTGCACATCTCCGGCACCACAAGGCACCACAGCACCCACAGCCTTGCCAGGGGACAGATGCAAGCAGTGAGCCAGCTGCTGGCACATCCTGCACTTGGAATCACATCTGGGACAAAGACCTACTCAGAAAGCTCTGTGGTTCTCTCCATAATGCCAGAAGCTTTGATGCTGACCACTCCACCAGAACACACCACAATTTGAGCATGAACGTTGCTGCTCACAGCACATATGTGACCTTTGTAGCACAATAGGAAAAGCAATACCTGCAGGAATTGTCACCAACTACAGACTCTCTTGTGTCTATCCTGGTCTTGCAGGTCCACCTCAGGCTAGCCATGACTGTGGGCAGGTTAGTGCTACTGAAACACCAAAAGGCCTAGAGCAAAGAGAGGCTGAAAAATACAGCTGCAAGTAGAAAAGTCTGGAAAGCAGCAGTGCCAAAAGGAATGAAGGAAGGACAAGGAGTCAGATGTCAGCTGGCAGTGCCATGTGATTGCAGGGAATGCCAGCTCAAGTTTGGCTTGCTGAAGTGAAAAAATACCCTTGAGAAAGGTCGGTAGGATTTCTGTGTGCTGAATTGGCATGTGCCTCAGGTTTGCATTCCCAAAAAGGGACTGAAAAATCCCTAGGGTGGTATGCAACAGGGGCTGCTGGGACTGGGAGAAACAGGAGTGATCTAAAGAGAGGAATCCCTGGTTGAGTTGATGACTTGGGGGTGTACAAGGGCTTGAGTGAGGATGAGGAAGCACATCTGTAACAAATATTCAATGTTTGTTAGCATCAGGGGTAACAATGTGTTATTTAACAAGCTTTAACTAGATGCAATTGGAGAAAACTGTAAGGAAGACCATCAAGAAAAAGCTGCCAGAGCAATGAACCAGTTCTGGCTGTCAGTTAGGCTCCCAGAGGAACCTGTCCAAGCCTCCACCACTCCCCGGTCCAGCACATGATACCACAAAAATACCAAAAAATGCACAAAAGAGGAGAGGCCTCCTGAGGGCAGGAGATAATGCAGCCACTTCCTCTCATCCTCCATGTCCTTCTGAATGTGCTACCATGAATCTGATGGTCACAGCCTGAAGGTGAGCAGCTTCGAGTCCTGACAGCAGACCACCATGCACTCTGCCCACCAGGGCAAGGACCTGCAATCAGGAACCTGGGTTCAACTCAACCTAGGGTGACCTGAGGTCAGCCTTCTTCACTTGACCAAGAAGGACATTTTTCTACACAGCTTCTGGAACTTGAAACAGTGCTATATTTGGCTAGTGTACAATTGGTATTTCCTCTAACTCACTGCCTCTTTCAGTCTCTTTCTTTTCTTTTCCCTGCAAGATAGATATCTAAAAAATTAATCAAACTGCTAAATTTGAAGAACGGGGGAAACGTAAGAAGGCAAAAATTACCTTCTGTGCACATGACGAGCTGCCGTTTGTGAACCTCAAAACTGATGAGATGATGCATTTATAATTTATTACAAATTCACTGAATTTTTGTCTTTGGAAAAGGGGAGGGAAAAAAAAGAGAATCTACTAAAAAGGAAGGAAAGAATAGCATGGCTGCTTTTAAAAACAAGTTAAACCAGATTGTGTGTCTTGATTTTCAAAGCAGTTCATGAATAATTCAGATTTCTAGGGCCCTCTGCACAGACTCAGGGTCTGTCTTGTTTCTTGACTCTCTCTACCCTTCCTTCCTCAGAACTGAGGCAAAAGAAAAACAGAGCCAAAAGAAGTGAAGAAAAAGAAAACAAAACCAAAAAAAAAGAACCTTTGTTTTCAATAGAATTTTAAACTGTGGCCAAATTTATGATGCCAGTTTTACTGGAATACCAGAGCTGACAGCAAAGTTTTTCACCTGGTGAAAGTAAAAGCAAAATCTGGCACCTTGCACCCTCCTGAAAAGCCACCGATCCATTATTATAGATCTTTAGAAGCAAGAATAACCTGAAATTACATCTCAGAAGGTTGGAACCATAGATGTAAAGATTCCTTAGAGGGGACACTTTCTGACCAGAGCTTCCTGGCACCATGTGGCAAATCAAAGCAGAACAAGTCCCCATCCTCACAACACATCCTTAGTCACAGCTGGAGAAGAACAAACCCAGCTATATGCTGTGATAGCTCAAAAGCACTTGAAACATGTAGATATCTGCAGTGCTTACAGCTGAAATCCATCCAAATGGCCCTGAAACATTGCCTGTGATTGCCCTTTTGCTGCAGCGGATGGAGTAGGACTTTAAGGCGTGCTGAAAGGGGTAGCTGAAAAAAACAAACAAGAGTCTGATGAAGGAAACTGTCTTGTGGCCTTAATTATCAACAGGAGTGAGCCTCGGAGAATTGCTTCCATTATTTACTAATACTTGACTTTGATTTCAGCCTACACAAACATATTGGGTCAATAGAAATACTGAGACAAGCACGAAAGTTAAACAAACAACTTCATTCTGTCAGAATTACTTGGAGCAAGTTATCAAAGTAATCGATGGCACGTAATAACTGTAAGACAAGTGGTCAATATGTTATAGCAGTCAAAGGCAGAGGATGGTTCTAGCAGAGAATGGCACCCCAGGA
>NW_008655578.1:95437-112485 GCF_000695815.1 Acanthisitta chloris
ATGTCCATCACGAAATAATCAGTGGGCCCTGGTGTGTTTCAGGTGGGCGCAGTATCACTCCCTGCAAAAGGCACTAAGACAAGCATGGTTTTCTCTTCCCTATAAAAATTCCAGGATTCTTTTGGTCCATTGCAGGGAAGGAAGCACATGGAGGTTAAAAAGAAGATCCCATGCCTCCATGGGTTGACCAGTGTTGGCACAGCCACCCCAAGGACCACAGCTAGGGATGCAGTCAATCCTGGTCTATCAGAGACTCCCATCCCTCCCTCCATTGGGAAGAAGCCATCTCCCCGGCACAGTGACTGCCACAGCAATACCACATCCTCCCACCAGTGGTTTCTGCATCACCAACACATGTAGCAGCATCACTTCCACTCCAGTGCACCATTTGTTCCTGAGGAGCCCAATGTGTACTTTTCATCTGATACTCAAAATCATTTGCTTTTAAATACAGCCTGTCATTTTTAGATGACTAACGTGTCAAAAACATTTGAATCTAATGAAATTTTTCCCTTTTCAGGATGAGAAAAACAGAACCCTTCAGCTTTCAGTTTTCTTGTATTTTTACTTTTAGATTCACCGACAGCTCCACATTTGGTTTATCCTGAAATTGCTATCTCCTGGCTTTTCTTTTTCTTAAATAACCACAGAACTGAAATACAGTTATTCACTCAATTCTACTGAGCCCTGTCTACCTGTGTAGCCACCAAATTCAGGCTTGAGAGATAAGGCACTGATGACATGGACATAACCCAGGTTTAGGGAGCAGAGTGGATCCCACCACCCACTCTCTCTCAGTTTCCTGCTCCAGGCTCTTGAACAACAGCAGCAGTGCCCATACCCAGGCATTGCTCACCTTGAAATGGAGCAATTTGTCCTCAGGGCACAGTGACTGGCAGGTCACTGTCTGTTATTAAATTCCCAGCTCTCCCTCCTCCGTGTCCCTCATCATGACAGGGACTCACAGAATGATCATTGCTCCACAGACAGATATCTGGGGAACAAGCTTTTATCTCTGGGTGAATGTGTCACAAAAGTGGAGCTAATTAACTGGGGCTCTGTTTTTGAAAAAGGTTAATATTTTATCACATGTCTTCTGTCTTGAGGAATAATTAGCCCTGGCAGTACTAGCTCTGCCATTTCCCAAGGGACTGAGCAAGAGACTGGAGGCTTGAGAGAGACACATGGTACTGATGGATAGACAGCAGCTCAACTCTGGGCCAACAGTACATCTAACCAGTGGTTACTTCTCAACACAAACCAACCTACTGTAGAATATTAACAGAGGCAAAACCCTGCTCCAAAGGGTTTTGTGCATATTTTGCTTGTCCATTCCATGCCCTCAGGTGCAGGGGATGCTTTAAACCAAGGCACTGCAACGCAGACAAGAGTTTCATAGAAATGACACTGTAGCATCAGTCCAAGTCCCTTCTCCCCAGGCACCACTGCCAGCATCAGCTCTGAAGCAGTCTCTTCCCCTGTTCTCCAGTGCCCCATTCTGCACAACATAAGGGAAATCCCAAGGGCTCTCCTAACTCTTCCATCCCAACAACAAATCTGTTCTCACTGGGGGAATGGACTGCTGAGGCAAATTCCCACAGGGACTGTGCCGAAGAAGGCTCCCCCAGGGCTTGCACAGAAGTCCTCACTGGTGGGTATGGTGAACAACATCTCTCCACGAGACTGCTAGGAACAGGGCTGTGATGCAAGCAGAGTAAATGGAGGAACTGGAAAAGGGTGAGGCAAGGGTCATTTCGGATTGACCCAGAACTATTTTCTGTATGCATTTTTCTTGGCAAAATCTAGTGGATGGGTGGGTGGGGAATTTCCAAAATGAAATCAAAACTGTCTCATATGGAAACATAGCCAAAATAACTTAAGGGAAAGAAGTCTGTCATTTGGAGAGGGAGGAGAAGCTCTTCTCATCATTTTTTCTCCCTGAAATTTTTGGCAAGCAAACTATAAGTCTATAAAATAAAGGTGTTCTCCAGGGAAGGGACAGCTGGGATGGAAGCTGTGCCTGCTCCCAAGTGAGCTTCCCAGATTCTCCTCAGGAGAATGCCTGTCCTGTGCAGATGCTCTTCCTACCCAGCAAGGCATTGTGGGGCTCTGAGAAGGGACAACTTAGATAAACAAAACACAGCAGTATGAAATTTAGTATTACAGCATGATGTTTTCTGGAACAGTCCAGTCATCCCCACTGTCAGCAGCCAGGCTCTGAGACACTGAGTCCCTACAGGCTTCCCTGGTACCCACGCTGCTGATCCCCTTTGCCCTGCAGACACCTTTTAGCTAAGAACACAGGTCAGGAATCATTTCTGCTCGCTATGCAGACAGGTGCCATAACTCACACAGCTAGCACAACTCTTTCAGATCTAACTAGCTTTGCCCTCCAGGAAAAAAATGAGTAACACAGTCACTTAACTGACACATCCTCCTGCATCCAAAACACCCACCTATACACTTTCATCAAGTCCTTATATAGTCTAGCTCACTCCTCAGCTCCTTCTCAAGACTTGCCCTTATCCTCCTTATACAAGAAAAAGTAAAGGAGAGGGGAAGAATTGCACTGCAAGTCCATAGCTGCAGAATAAACACTGACAAATTTGCCATCTTCCTACAGCATTCACAACTGAGATGCAACCAACACTGCTCCTGGAGAAACATCAGCCTTCCCCTAACCCAGTATCTCTTCCCAGAACAGTATTTATTGAAAGCCCCTCAGCCTGCCTTTTCCCCAGGAAGCCCCTCAAGGTATAAAACTGCAGTATCTCATGGCACTTGAGCTCCTCCCCACTTGGTGACCGCAAACATCCAGAATCAGAGCCTGTGACTCCAGGGCACAATCCACAACCTGGGATCAGTTGAGCTGTGATCTGAAAACCTGAGAGGAGACACTGTGCTGCCAGGATGAGGAAGACACAGCGTCTCTGAAACCAAGAGGGTGGCAAGAGGTCCTTTCGCAGTAAAGCTGTTAGACTGGAAGCGACAATGGCCTCTGTCTTTGCCAAGGAGGTGATGTTGACTGCTCTGACCCACCACCTGTAGGTCCAGGGAGTGATTAGGCAGGGCTTGGAGGGCAGAGCAGCATCACAAGCTGCCTCAGACATTGAAGCAAAGTCCAGGATTGGGTAGGCATCTCAGAGTGGTTTGGATGTCCATGGTGCTCAGGGAACATGCTAACTCCCAGGAAAAGCACAGGCAGAGCCAACATGGGCAATGACAGAAGCCCTCTCACATCTGAGGAGGGAAGAACAGGCTCTTCAGAGCAAGTGAATGTTGGGATGATGGTCTAGCCAGGAGCATTGGCCAAGGATAGCTCCCAGCTCAAACACAGGCAGCTGTCTCAGGGGAGATGCAACCTCCCACAGTGCTCAAACCCACTATACTCCCATTTCATGCAGACCCTTCTCATCAACTCATTCTTCCCCCACCACATAAAAAAAAACCAACCAAAAGCTTCAAAACAGGACATTACAGAGAAAGACATCTGAAAAAGGATCATTGTGTTCATCAGCTTTTGTCCACAGAAGCCACCAGCCCCTACCTCAGAAGCCATCAGGACTAGCTGGCCTGCTCCTCAGGCCCTTCACCTTCTAGCAGGGTACCCATGGGTCACCAGACAACAAACATGGGGCAGAAAATGCCACAGACACTGTCACATGTTGGGGTGGCCACTGACATTCCCAGTATGGATATTTGGACACTCATCAGCCATTTCCCAGGACTGTGCATGACCAGCTCAGTCTGCAGGTGGCAAGTCCCCAGACAGACCCATCACACTTCTTGCATAAGCTCTCCAGGAGCAGTAGGTGCAACTATTGGTAAAAGGCACCTTAATGCAGGTGTTCCCACATCTGTGCCACACACCAGCTCCAGCAGGAGCAGGAGAACCAGAAAAACTGGATTTTTGCAATGCTAAAATGGTCCATTGAATATTTTCCTTCACTTTCGGGCAACCTAATGGAGTAGAGACTTCATGGCATTTTTGTCTTTGATCAAGTTTTCTCAAGTCTTTCTCAACCCCACCATTGGCAAAGCCTTGCAAAGCCAGAGAAGATACTTGGGTACAGTAGTTAAGTATATCACTCCCAAAAGCAGAGATGACAGACCTTCCCTCACTGTTGTCCCACATATATCAACATCACCCAAGCAGCAGCACAGACTCCTGCTTGTTAATCACATGGATGAAGGTCTCCAGTCACCTCAGCAGTCTTCCATCAGGATGACTGCATAGCAGTACACAGATTTGGTACACAGATTTGCTACTGACATAACGATCAATCCTGGAAAAGACGTCAGGCAGTGAGGACAGGAGGTTTTATCAGGCACAGTTTGATGTGCACCTACCCCTCCTCTCATTGAAATGCACTTGCTATAAAGTGACTGCACAAGATACAGGTAATGAAAGCACTGCTAGGACAGCAACTCGAGCAACTTCAAAGCTTGTTACACAAACACATGCAGCTGGGGAAAAAGAACTACAAATCCCATGTGCTGCACCCAAGCTTTTTAAATTGCATCACTTTTTACTGACTGCTGGGGCAAGTCTGAGAGGGAGAAGCCTCAGCAGGCTCACTGGTTTCTTCAATGAGAGAAAGCTGGGCTGATTTTACAGCTGATCCTGCTTTGAGCAGGAAGCTGGACCAGAGTCCTCCTGTGGTCTCTTCCAGCCTGAATTATTCTATGATTTTATGTAGTGCCTGTTTCTGATTAATAGCTGTCTTGCTCTCCTTGCTTAGCTGCCAAGAAATGCAAATCTCAATACTCCTTGTTTTCTGTGTCACCTGAAAACAATCTCTCTGGATTTTGATCATATACACCTGTTCTTCAACCCTCCTCAGAGTTTTAAATTCACCCAGAAAATCAAGGGCAAAATGTCACTATGTGTGGTGAGCACTCCAGATGGACTGAATCTACAATGTGCAAAACGGAGCAATTTTGAGTGAATGACTCGGATTTTGGTCCACCTACACTCATATGTGTGTCAGGTTTAGCCAGCAGACACACAAAAAGCCAGTGTCACCCCAGGAGCTATGGGCAACAAACTGGCCATCACAACTATGAGACGCTGCTACAGCTGCCTGACATGGAGGCTGGGAGGCCAAAACAACTAGTCCATCATAGTCTGGGGGACAGCTCACCCTTCAGTCTTTGGCCAGATAGGAACTTCCCAGTTTGTGTCCTCTAAATTGTACTTCGGGCTTTTGTACTTTCATGCTTCAGTTCATTCAAAAGCCTCAGCTCTCCAGTAGCACATAGGTCCAAACTGTGAGTGACAGCAGTTATAAACTCTAGTACAAAACTATATATAGTGGGGTTTGATAAAGGGAGTGCCATACTGGGTCTTCTGTTAGCAGACAGCAAATATTCCTGGCTGGGGGAACTGACTATGTTAGTAACCAACCTGCATAGGAAAGATCTGGATTCCTGGAGGGCTGAAGAGCTTGAAAACAGGATAACTATGATGAGAAGGAATAACATCAACAATTCCCTAAAAAATAAAATAACTCTTAGGATCACATGACAATCACCTCTTACATGAACAGTACAGCTGGATCTCAAATAGCTGGTGAGTGGTTGGTGATAGTGTGTGGAGAGCAAGCTGGCTGGCCAAAGCTGTCATCCTCACTGACTTCCAGCTGCCCAACTGCATTAACAGAGGCTATGGAACATACCAAGTTACTTCCCTTCACATCATCACCAACCTGTGATAGGTATTTCTACCACTGACAAAGGATTACCAGGTTGCACAAAAGAGGCATTAGCAATTCTCTCTTTGTCCAGCCCATGAAAGTTTCAAACTTAGGCCACAAAAGCCACCTGACTGATGGCAGTAACAAAACCTTGGCTAATGCAGGCAGTTCTACTTTATTCCCAAGATACATCCAGCTCCTGCTCTACTTGATGGACTGTTCTCATATATTCATCCCAAGAGATCTCAGCCTAAGGAGGTGATGGAAAAACAGTGTTGAGAGCTAACCTCTTGAGGTCTGGTGTCCAAGAGATGAAAGCAATCATGCTGTTTCCTAATGGAGACACTTTTGTTTCAAATGCATTTTCCAGCATTGATTTGTGTAACTGCTTGCCTGCAGGATCACGCTGTGCTCTTGCTGTCACTTGAAATAAGGAGACAAAGACCAAAGGCAAGAGGATCCCGAATCTTCTCTTACCCAGCCATTTCAGCCTCCGAGTGCTTTGCAGGCAAAAGATCCAGAGACAGCCCTCAGGCATACAGGGCTCTGCCCAAATGTGATATATCTTATTTAGTAATGAAATGACAAATGTCCTGGCTCTGCCCAGAGAACAGTGTAACAGCGGGAATAACATATCAAAGAACACAAAAACTCTTCAGGATATTGCTGGTAGTCACACAGCAGCTGATAATGAACCTCAAAAGCAAGAAGAAACCTCTACTCCCTTACACTCAGTCACCCCAAGTCCACACAAGATGCTGCCTCTCTCCTCCTCTCAGGGCATGATGCACTTCTAACAAAGGAGCACCCACACAGGCCTTCAGCTTTCACTAATGTCAGGACCAGATGTGGCCTCATTTGAGCACTCCCTCTCCCCCATGCTCCTCACTGGCTCCCTCCTTCACATCTTAGACTGTACAGCTCCATCCATCCTCATGGGCAGGGGTCCATCCACCCCCACTGCACTCAAGGCTCCTCTGCTCAGACATGCCCCGTTCTCTCTGTCCCAAGCAGATACACCCAACAGCATCAGGCGCAGGGAGACCACAGGCACATGCATCTCTACCCACACCACTTCTTGCCCTGGTCTACCACACAGCACATCCCGAGTCAGCAACTCGCAAGACAATGCTTGAATAAGCAAATTTTAAAAATAACAGATTCCCTCAGGACCTAGTCTGCATTACACAGGAAAGTGGATTAGCTCAGCTACAGTCCAAAGGCCAAAGTGAGAAATGTATGGAGTCAGCAAAGGGAAAGGCAACAGTACACCAGGAAAACCTCTAGGTTATGTTCTGCTCTCAACTGTTTAAGGTCCATCTGGGTAATGTCTCTGCAAACCTTCTCTCAAATTCAAAGTGGGTTTGGCCACCTGCAAGGTACCTAGCTGCTTCTGCAGGTCTAATGTTCATCTACTGTTGAGAACAGCAGAGCAGAGCAGAACTCTCCCTCTGTCCTGCCAGGGCTTTTCCACACATGTCATTCTTCAGAAATTAAGTTCCTCCTTTGGGGACTCTCAAGAAACCAGACAACAAAGATAAGATGCTTAAATCTCTGTGAGGGGTACAGAAATCTATTTCTAGCTGCTGAGACCCAGTGTGTACCTTGAGTCAACGTAAAGTGGTTTTTGGTCTAGCAGGAGAGGACATTGAAAGAAGACAAGGCAATGTGAGAAGCCCAAGGGGATCATAAACATGCTAAACCAAAGGCAGTGCTGTCAAAATCTGCTTTTCTTCTCTTCGACTCTTCACTTCCAAGAAGATATGACAAGATTCTCAGTGCACTTGACTGCTTGCCACTCCTGGGATGCAATCATCAACTCATCCAAAAATGGAGCCACTTCAAAACCTTCATGCAACACAACCACCATCTCGCAATCTGCACACGGACATCAACACATGCTCTCACGTGCCGCATCCCAAATGTGTTCACACGGGACATGTGGAAGGTGTGCAGCAGCAGAGATGCACATTTAGCCACATGTCCCTATGTATGCAGGTACCACACACGACAGAGCTGACCCTCAGGACGATGTGTTCTTCCCAGTCATCCCCATGCACAGCACAGTCAGGTTTCTTTGACTACCTCAACTACAGCTGCGCCATCATCACACTGAATGTGCAAGCTGTGCACCCTTGGGATGCACGCTGAAGTTAATAGGTCAAAACAATACTGCAGTGTGTAATGCTCCTGCTTGAGGGCTGAAATCCTGACATTTCTGGACCTTGAGAACAGAAGACAGTAGGTCTCTGCCCCACAGGACCATCACAGGCATCACCTAGCTCTTCCCATCCCTCCATGAACAGTCCATATGTGCAGAGCAACCAGCCCTGGGCAGCTCTCCTACCCAACAGACACCTACCAGCAGGCACTGCACAGGGATTTGAGCAAAGAAACCTGGAGGAAATCTTACAGTGTATGTTGTTCCCTGCAAAGGGAATGGGATAGACTACAAGGGCAGAATTTTTCTAGGGGCAAAAGTTGGCATGACCTGGCTTCTGGGCTGCCAGGATGCTCTCATATTCAGCAGACAATGCAATGCCTGATCCTCCTATCTGCAGCACCCCTGCCACGTGGTCCAATCACAACTTGATTTTAGCAGCTGCTTTCTATGTCAGACATACATATACTCACACAAACAGATCCCTTAAGTACATGTAAAATTCAAGTTCAGCTGGGTAGGTAGGAGCTCTTGTAAAGCACTTTGGACTCAGGGTGGGAGGGAACTTCAAAAATCCAGACTCATGCTAGAATTTGAGAGGGCTCCATCCCTGGCCTTGTTGCTCTGTCAGCTCAAGACAGCACTACTAAACAAATATAAGCACCATGGAGGTAAAAAACAAGATGAATAGAGGAAAACAGACAGTGGGAGATGCCTGAAGCTGACATAATTTGCAATAGCTACAGAAGTCTGCTGAAGCATCTCACCTCTCCTCCAGCCTCTCATCTACTCTCCTTGTCCCTGATTTCACCTCTCTGCTTCACTGACATCCACCAGCACAAACCTCCACTCAGGCTGGTGCTGGCCGGGACTCGTGGTCCCAGCCTAGCCTGGCAGCCACAACAGCATCTGCACATCTATCAAACCCAACAGAGCATTTGGGAGGCGGAGGTCAACCTAAGCAGCATGTGGAACAACCGCGTGGTGAATACCAGCCTCCCCAGGAGCTGTCTGCCACAGATGGAAAAAGCCCAGGAACCATCATGACAAAATCTTCTGGCTGGGGGCGACACATCCTCCCTGTTGGCTTTCCAAGCCGCTGAGCAATATTGGAAACCTCAGCTCCTCTCACCCCCCATGCATACGCCTGGCACTGACTCATTCGTTGCTGTTTTGGTCGTCTGGTTTGCCTGTGAGAGTTGTAGAAGGTGGGATGTGGCAATGAGGTAATCCCAATAGCATGTGGCTACCATGGTGGAGGGGGACTAGCCACCCACTCCAGTGGCATAAGCTGGCTGTGCACAGTGCAGATGCACCACCAAGATCCAGGTCCAGTCTGCTGATGCAGTCACAGGGATTTTTTAACCTTGATTCTTGGTGCAGATGGGATCTGCCACCAGAGGACCATCAAGGTCCTCTCCTGGAGAAAGGCAGCCCTTTACATGGTCCAAGGGCTTAGTCAATGTGCAACCAGGAATGGAGTTAATGGCAGTGAAATGCAAGAGGGCCACCAGGAGCAATGCTCCAGCTGTGAGATCTCTCAGGCCCAGGGACACAAGGTAGTCCACAGAAGGCATGACATTGCCCCGGCTGAAATCACCCACAAACCAAGCACAAGTTCATAGCCCTACAATAGCCAGAGGCAGGCGAAGAACCACCACGGTTTCTCCTGCTCTGATTCCTTGGAGCACTGCAATTCCTCTCCATCTGAAACTATTCCACTGGCTGCAATTTAAAAACAAGATCAATCCAGCAACCATTGCTAAGCAACTGGCTGTCAGTGCCACATCCCATCCCATCAAAAGTATTTGCCCTCTCCATGACCTTCTGGCAAGGAGCTTGCTGCTCAGTCCTTGCCAGATTTTGTATGTTCAGCTATTGTTGGCAAGTCCAGATGCTTGGCTGGCTTAGCAAAGAAAACTCCAGGAAATCTTCTGCAACCACCCTAATGAAAAACACCCCACAGAGAAGCTCTAAGGAGCAGCATTCCCACATCCCAGCCCCAAGGATCAGGACTATAAGGTGCAGGTCTCAGGGCATTACCGTCGTCTGCAGGTCCTTGTGTCTCAGCGCTGCCACATGTCATACAGAGGGGATAAAGGATGGAGAGCCAACACACTGGAAAGCAGAGCAGAGCAAGCTGCTTTGGGCAACAACATCTGACTGAGAGGCTGAAGGACAACCTGCTTGACCATGGGGATGAGCAGAAGAGACGGGTGAGACCCTTTCCAAAGCCTCTTAACCCCTCATGTGAGGCACTTAATCCCTTATGTGAGCTGGGCAGGAGCCCCTTGGCATGGTGGTACCCCTTAGTGTGGGATCAGGATACACCTTCCTCCAAAGTCATCTGGAGTAGAATCAAGGTCCAACTTTTTGGGTTTGCTCTCAAACCAGGAAGCCTAAGAACTGCCAGTCTGGCTTGCATCCAGCAGCTTAATCCAGGTTTTTCAATGAAACCAAGCCTCTAAAAACAGCCTCTAGTAGGTCATGCAGCATGAGCCCTGGGGGTGTCTTTTCTCCCACAACAGCCTGACCCACTGAACTTGCTCTTCCCTTCACAGGAGAGACATCTCCTAGTCAATCCCATGCTGATTCTCTGTATATGTTCTTGCACAGTCATCAGCAATTTCTCCCTGCTCCAAGACCAGGTCATGCTTATCCATGCTTTCCCACACAGTTCTGCTGGACAATTCAAGACCAGTTTCCAGGTTGCATGGTAGTGCCTGAGCATCTCCTGTGGCAGCTCCCAGTGTCATAAGCAAGATTATCTTTCCAGAGAGGGCTCAGCTCTGTGTGTTCCTCTCTCCCTCAGCCACCAATCCCAGACCCTTCTCCCTCCTCCATATGCCCCATCAGTGCCTGCCTCCCCCAGATCTCTCAACAGCCCTATTTCCTCTGTGGCCACTCTAATGCTCAGTTAATGGTGTATCATCTTCAGCATTCTTCAGAGATATTCAATAAATCAGAATCCAATTACCAGGTTTAGGAAATTGGAAACAAATTAAATTAACCCTAGCCTCTCCTACGTGCTGTGCCCTCACTTCCTCCTCAATGAGAACTTTTCTTTCGCAGCACTCAGTGCTGCATCTGCCTGCCCAGGAACAAGGTGGCTGCCACTGCACAGTGAGGATACGGTGAGGGGACAGCTGAGATGATCTTCTTTTTCAATAGGGCAGATGGTTAATATCCCTGGCATTAATTCTCTCCAGGAATAGCACACTCACTCTCTGCTCAGCTATAACAAGCGTCCATCAGGGCTGACAGCTCCTCTCTGTAGAAAGGAGCATCTGGTCCTTACTACAAAAAGAAGCTAAATAAACAAATAAACACATTGCTTGCTACATGGCTGGAGAACTGATGCTGTTTCAGCATTTCAGTGCTGCATTTGAACTGGAAAAGGGGAAATTCAGGGTTGGGTCAGATGCCAATGGAGTCACTCTGATCTGGGAGCAAAGTGCAGCATGGGCAGCAAGGTGCTGCGGCTGGGTCCAGCACAGAGCAGGACTTCCCCTAAAGAGCTCCCAGGAGAAGCCAGTAGAGGATGGCTGCTGTCAGCAAGTTGGGAAATAATGCCAGGCACAGCTCATTGGAAAGGGCTTCCACCAGCTGTGGGCTGGCAACTGACCATGGAAGCGAAGCATATGCTGTGTTCTCAGAAGACAAGGAGAAAAATGCATTGAGGGAACCTTGACAGCATTTCTTTCACCAGTGGGACACCCTTGCATCACTCCATCCCGCAAACTAACAGTTAACCCCATCAACAACCTGCAGCCATGAAGGGCAGCTCTTCCCTGATGAGGGGAGCTGTAGCTCCCTTCCCCAGAGGGAGGCTACAGCTGCACTCTCAGCAAGCAAGGGTGCACCAAAACTCCCATCCTGCGCTTCTCACATTGACAAGGCACTGCAGGTCTGCCTTCAAGGCAACCCTTGTTGAAATCCTCCTTGCCTCTCCCAAGAGGTCCTTTGAATGCCGAAGGATATTTTTGACCTCAGTAGTGCTGGAGTAGCTAGTAATTCAACAAGTTCTTACCTTCCTCTCCCACTCACTCAGCAATTGTCCCTTACTCCCACTCTTCTCTCTGCAGAGCAAAATCAATGCTCAACAGTTATTTTAGCCCCCTTGCACCACTTCACTGCCTCATCTGCAGAGCAAGGGTTCCCAGCACCAGTGAAGACTTTGCTCATTGAGATGTGCTACTGCACACCCATTACTTTTCTGAAGGTAGAAAACAAGGCCTTTCCTTTTTTTCCCTATGGTCCTGGAATAATTTATACAGGTTTTAATTAACACATTTAAGACTTCCAGACATGCCAAGAAACAAGCAAAGTGAACGATTCAATCCCAGAAATACGATCCAGGCAGAACCAATCCCAAGTGCACCCACTGGGCATGGGCAAAGGGTCCAGACCCACCTAGCATCCCACAGCCACAGCCCTGAAGAGGAATGGGACTATCCACCCATATAATGAAGTTTCATGAGGAAGGTCAGGAGAAACCAGGGGGAGGCAGAACCTGTGATGGCGGGTGTCACGAACAGCGCGGTCACTGGGGATCCTCTCGCTCTCGCGCTGGTTAAAGGCATGGAGCCGGTACGGGTCCTCGCCGCCCTTCCACCTCCGGGCACTCAGGTACTTCCGCTCTTCAAACTGATCCCAAAGGTCGTCCCACTCCACGTCCGATTCCTGCGCACACAAAGTCAGCCCCGTCAGAGGGAGGAGAGACCGGAGGACACCCAACTCCACTCCAGAAGTCCTCTCCTAAACCCTGCCAGAGGTTGGTCAGCCCTGCAAGCATGGCAAGAGCAGGCTGAATTAGGATTTCAGGGTTTACTATTTTCCCTTGTGTCCTGAAACACTGTATCAAAGAGAGCCTGCCAATTTGAATTTAAAATGACGATTTTGAAACCAAATTCAGGTCTCTGGTGGATCCTCCTCTCAAACAGCACAGTCTCAAGAAATATAAAAGCACAAAGGTTTTGTAAGAGTTTTAATTTCTCTCCAGCCAAAACCAAAGGTATCTCACATCACATGCCCCATCATCCCTGTAACCCTTCAAGCTGGAAAGGGCCATCAGAGAGAAGCAGTTTCATCAAGTAGACTCCCACATTTCCACAGCCATAGCCAGGCTGCAGGGCCAGCTCCAGCTACAGGACCCTGGAAGAAGGGGGCCATTGTTCTCCCAGCACAATTTCAGTCCATCTTTGCCACAACGTGTCCCCCACTGAGAACTTCAGCCCTATCACAGATAAAAGAGCAGGCAAGTATGTGCCCATGCAGTCCCCTGCTCCAGAAGGATGGAGGAGCTGCATTTCAGGGTTACTTGACAGCTCCAACAACCATCAGGGGGTTTAAGTGTCTCTTGGTGGCTTAGTGCAGTCAGGGGGTTTAAGCATCCCACAGCAGCATGATGCTGTCAGGAGGTTTAAGCATCCTTTGGCAGTGCCTGAGCCAACCAGCATAATACAGCATCGATAAGATCTCATCGTTACAGCAGCACAACCTCTTTGATCTCAGCCTACCTGTAACACAGAGAGATGCAAACATTTACAGACATCTCAGCCCGAAAGAAAATTGTGATCTTATCCAATAATTGATCTTTTCTCCTTATTTTCTTTTTTTTCCCCCCTCCTCATTTCACACCATCTCAAAGCAGATTTTGCCTGCTAATAGTGCAAAATGAAGCTTTTGAAATGGGTGATTTTTATCCTGTAATTGATTTTACTAGCATCTGGCAGTGCATTTTCTGTAGTCATAGGAAGGGGAGGAGGGAGCACCAGCTCCTGCAAGTGAACCATAGCAGGACCAAGACAGGTGCCTCCAACCACAGGATTCCTCACACTGCTCTGGGTTATAGTGACATGACCACTCCCAAGAAGCCAACAAAGCCCAGGGCTGCAGGGGTTTCCAGATAAAGGGTCATATTCATCCTCCCCTGGTGTGGCCTTCTCAGGAGCTCCTCCAGCATTTACCCCAGTGTGGAACCTAAGCCACCAGCTGTACTGGGAGAAAGCTATTCAGGACTAAGAGAAAGTTAACCAAAGCTGGGAGAAGTTATGAAACTAGTAAGGTCACTGCAGGAGGTTTATAAGGAAGATGTACGTCACCCGTTTGTGGACTTTTGGGAGAACTGAAATGTACAGGGTGATAAATACTGTTTATGTTTTTTTCTAAGCATTTTGCAAAACATGATTTACAACCACAGTAAAAGATCAGGGAAAAGTGAGCCAATTGCATCACAGAGCCACTGACAGCCTAATGTTTGTAAGATTTCATGATGACCCCAGGAGGCCTGGCACCGCTAAAACAACTGCCACAGAGTTGCAGTCCCTAAACTTTAATGCTGTGAAGATAAATAAAAGTTGGTTTTATCAAACTTAATAAGAAAAGAAATGGCTTTTAAAAGCAGCCACACAGTACTTGAGGCTGTTGGATGTGTGTGTATATAAATATATTTTTTAACGCCAGTTTAACCCAATAGCTTTGGATCAGCTAGAAGGGTGCAGATCGGCAAGAATCTGATGGCTCAGGTAGGAGGGCTGGTGGATTCCTTCAGGCAGCCACAGCTCCAGGAAAACTGGAGCTTCTGCAGCTGCTGCAAGGGCAGCAAGGCTCTGGCCAGGCAGCAGAAGCAGATGTTTAGCACATGGCAGGGTCCCAGCATGTCCTTCAAGGGTTGGAATGGCATTTCCCCAACTAGTTTCCCCACTTATGTCCTCTTACTGGGGAGTCCCAGCAGTAAATGGATACATGGACAAATATCAGTGTCTTATCCCATGGCATTTGCTTCTTATTCTGCCCTGGATACACCATGCACCCAAGGTATATCCATTCTTGGTTTACTCTCCAGTGAATAACGAGCACTCCCATGAAATCACCTGAAAGACATCAGTCCACCTTGGTTCACCCAAGCTCTTCATTTCAGGTTGAAGTAAGCTATCAGTAAGATTATTCCTAAATATTGGGTAGTTAAATACACACCTGAGATCAAGAGCAACTAGATGCCAGAGATTAAAGAGTTATTTTAATCCCTACCTGGCCACAAGACAAGCTCAGGGATTGGGTTAACTTTCACAGCTAGAAGCAGATACCCAGGTTTGGTCATTCGCTTTTAATCCACATCACCTGCCCAGTCATCTGAGTGTTCTTTCCGTCCCAAGCCTCCCTGCAAGGGTAACCGAAATCAGAGCTGGATCAATAGAATCACCAAGGTTGGAGGAAACCTCTAAGAGCACCAAGTCCAACCATTAACCTGCCACTCTGCCATAACCCCTAAGCCCTAAACCATATCCTCCAGCGCCAGATCCAGATGCCTCTTAAACACTTCCAGGGATGGTGACTCCACCACCTCCCTGGGCAATGTATTCCAGTGCCTGACCACCCTAACAGTGAAAGTTTTTCCTAACATTCAGTCTGAATCTCCCATGCTCCCAGCTGAGGATGCTCAGACACACTTGCATGACAACTTCTGCAAAAAAATACCTGTGCAAAGCAGAGAGGGAAAACAAGTGTAGTGGCATCCACAGATGAAAATCTCCCAGCTATGCAAGCAGTGGGAAGCAGGAAACCTCACTAACCTGTGCACAGGGACTCACTTGTTTCTCAGCACCTGATCAGGGTCAGGGAATGGTAGTTAAAAGCATCAGGAGGAATCCCCTTTGCTCACCCAGGGACAGCACATCAGTTACAGGTTACCAGATAAGGTCTTCATTGTAATATTTCAGCCATTTTCCTCTTCCTCACACCAGAAGTCTGTCTTGGGAGTTATTTAACTGATGTGCAGAAATCTAAATTTAATTTATTATGATCTAACTCACTTTAGAGGCCAAATTACCCTGCACTAGTAAAGGATCAAGTCAATACTCCACTTGCCTTTCTATTTATCTTCTAAGGGGTTCATCTCTCCAAGTTTCATATTCATTTTCTCTCATGTACTAGAAATAAATTTTCATTTTTTTTCTTGGAATTAAGTAATTTCTTTCAACACTGCAGTTTAATGGCTGGTATTAATTACAGGAAACACAGTCAATGCTTAAAAGAGTTTGAGAGACTCGAGGAGTCTGAAGAAAAGGAAGGAAAAATATATCCAAGGGGTAGCTGTCCACTCTTGGCAAACAAGTGTTGCCTCTTCTGACACCATATTGCAGGGGTCTCCAGGGTGGTCAACAAGAGGGATCCCCACCAGGCAAAAGGCATGGACAAATCTCATTACAGAGAGGACACCAAGACTCAGCTAAGAGCAGGGCTCACCAAGAGCTTTCCCTGGTATCTCACTAAAGGCACCTCTCCCAAAACCACCCACCACCTCACTGAGAAAGGGTAAACAGCCCAGAGCAAGCACAGAGGCAGCTTTTCACTGTAACTGTACATTAAGGATTGAAAGCCTCTTGGTACAAAGATGTTATTCGTCATCTGCCTCTTAAATCACAGCTCAGAAACACACAGAAAAAAAGGGAAAAAATAAATTTTTTTTAAAAAAGGAGCAGTGCTGGAGGGGGAAAGTGGGTCATTAGCAGTAAAACTACAATTTTCTGGCAACTGCTAATGCCTTGTTTATGTGGATTTCTGCGAATATGACATTTTAATGGCATAATAATTGTGTGATTACAGTACAGCAGGGATTGCTAGAGCGGTAAGGAGGAACAAGCAATGCAGGCGGCTGCTGCTGCGGGCTCACGGCATCCCTGTGGGATGCTCTGCTCCTGCAGGCAGCCCCTGGGCACGGGAGGTTAGAGCAGGATGGACGCTGGGCAGGGAGCAGACGCGTTTTGGCAGCACTGTGGCTGCAGTGAGGCAGCCCAGCAATGAAAGGGCATTTCAGGCGAAAAGCCTGGCCCAAGCAGAGCCAGCAGTGACTGGGGATGGGCAGGTCACCCAGTCACCAGGGCCAGCTTCCAGCTGCCCAGGAAGACAAGGAGTGGCTGGTGAAAGCCAAAAGCAAACTTTGATTCACTCTCTTCTTTTGTGGCACTGTTTTAAAATAGAAAACTTAAGCCTTGGCTAAAATAAAAGACATTTTCCTTTTGGGCCTCCTGAATGTTACCTTTAGACCAGAGTAAATTGGGCCAGCACCATGAGCATCCTTTCAGGAGGCAAATTCAAACCAGCCTGGTGGGCTGTCAGAGCTGACAGGATTTGCTGGGGAGTCCCATCTTTGGCCAGAAGGCACTGGAGGCAGAGGGCACTCTTTCAGC
>NW_008655578.1:112509-114123 GCF_000695815.1 Acanthisitta chloris
AAATGAGATTTAAATGTCTTGCTGAAGCATGGGGCCCCTGTAAGCAGGAGGTTCAATTATAAAGATGTTATTGGCCGAGGCGCTAATGCCATCTGAAAGGATTATAATACTTCAAACAGAATAGGGCTCATCCCTCCTTGTCCCCGGGTGCCAGCACATGCACTAAGAGGGTCAACAGCACCAGAGGGAAAAGAAGTGGGACAGCATCATACTGCCTTCATCCTCATCCTTGAATAACCCAGATGGAGTACCGAGGTGAGATCCTTCAGTCAAGCTTTGGCATAGTTTTCTTGACACCAGAGCCCAGTGCCTTGGTGTGAGCAGTGCTGTGCATCCCAATGGCCTCACCCCCAACATACAAGGGGGGAGTCAGACAGAGCACCATGACCATACTCTTTACCCCATCCAAAGAGAATGTGACGGTGCCAAAATCAGGCTGTGGGTCTCTGGAGAACAGGCTTCATACCCATCCTTCACCACATCCTCCAGTACATCAGGTACCACTCAGCAGCAAACCATGACCCTGGAAGAGTCGCATCGCACACTTTTTTCTTATGACCCTTCCCCAAACTGCACAGCCCCATAGCCAATCAAGCACTTAAATACAAACTTAAGCAACTCAGGCATTTGGAGGAGCCCACAGAAAATCCTGCTTAAGTGCTTGAAGTTAAATACTTGCTTAAGGGCTTCAGGGGCTCAGTGTTGTCTTCTCCAGCTTTGTGCTGACACCAACCACACAATGGAAGTGGAGGTAGCTCTGGGCCCTGGTTATCATCCTGTTATCATCATCCCAATTAGACCCATGGATATTTTAGCTCTAGTTCCTTTATTTGAGGGCTGTGAAACTCTTCTTTCTCTTGCACTGGTACTTGGGCACAACATTCATGTGCAGTCTGGTGGCAGCTCCTCTGGGACCCCATGGGGACTCACAGCAGATCCAGGATCCCACTCTGCTCCAGGGAGGACCAGCATCTCCCTCGGCTTGGAGGTGACTTATTGTCTCTCAAGGAAAACCTGCAGATCTGAGTCTGTGCCGACCCCACTTTAGGGGAAGAAAGAACAAAACAAACAAACAAAAAATCTAATAAAATATTAATACAGATACCTAATTAAAGCAGAGCACTTCTCCAGCAAAGGCTGCCCTGCAGCTGGGGTCCCTGGAGGGGCTTTGAGCATTCACCATTAAGGTTTTCCTTGCCACTGACCCTTCCTTGCTGCACACATCCACAGGCATGCTGCTCCATCTTCAAAGGATGGAGCATCGCTACCTCCTCCTGTGCTAGCTCAGCAGGGAACATGAGTCCCTCAGAACCTTTCAGTAAGTGTCCCACTTTCTCACTTGGCCCTGAGGCTCAGATCATATTATCACTAACTTTTCTGCCCTTCCTGCTCACCATCCCTCTAACATCCGTTCCTGTGTGGGCAAAGTCTGGATCTCCCCTGTGGTACACACACACATTTATGCAGTCAAGACACCTACTACATCAGATAATAGGAATGACAAAGGCTGGTAAGGAGCCATGATAAGGACTTGACCTTCAGGAACTGGAAGAAGGCTTGACCTTCGGGAACTACAGTGGCAACTTTAGCCTGAATCATAGAATCATAGAATCA
>NW_008655579.1:0-232 GCF_000695815.1 Acanthisitta chloris
CCAGTTGATTCTATGTTACTATGAAACATGTGTAGAAGCATCCCAGCTGGAATGGAGACTTACTATGGTGTAGAAGTATCCCAGCTGGAATGGAGACTTACTATGCATGCCCACTGTGTATTTTGACAAACAAGAGAAAATGAATTTTTTTAAAAATATGTGAAATAGTAGTTTATAAAAAGAATGTTTATTTCTCTGAAGGACTCCCAATTATTTTCAGAGATGATTTCAG
>NW_008655579.1:268-11337 GCF_000695815.1 Acanthisitta chloris
AGAGAAAGTGTGACGATGCCTGTTTGTACACAAATGTTTATAAAGAACCCTTTCTTAAAGAATTTGACTCACAGGATCAAAATGTAAAATAATTTTTACATCAGACACATCTTAATTCAGTAAATATTTGTCTTTGCTCCTACCATATAAAGGCATGTACATGTTGAAGCTCTTGCCAAATGCCATTAAATTAAATTAAGAATACATAGACTTACTTTTCAGAATCAATAACATCACAGAGTATTACAACAGGAACTCAAAGAACCCATTGAGTTCTGTTTTTATTTTATAATATTCTGGTTAATAATGTCTATTAAAACATCCATTAAAAGACCATCAGGCTAATTTAACTGGGAACATATAATAGATGCTGTTTAATGCTTCCATTAAATTAATGCTAGAGACTTAGTATCTTAAATGGATGTTGTTATTAACAATATCTTAAATAGATGCTGTTATTAAAATCAGTAATGCAACATTAATTAAAAGCAAGCTAGGACTTCACTGACAAGAAAAAAACCCTTCTTACCTAATAAACACCAAAATCTTAGCGGTAACAAAACATTTTCGTGTTTGGTTCGCTGTCTTCTGTGTTCCACTACTATTGTTCCTGTAGTGTCATGACCTCAGCTGTGCTATAAGGGCTACTGAAAGGCGAGAAATGGCCATGTTTGACTGATAATGTTTTACTGCTATGAGACAGAAATATACAAGTAGGTCTCATCACACATGCTGATGCTAGAGCTGAAGCAAGTGCAAAACACTATGAAAGCCAAAAGCCATGGCTTATTGCAAATATCACATTATAACAAATCTTACAGACAATATCCATGCTAATATGGCTTTTTTCCACCTTGAAATGCAAGCTAAAGTACTCTCATCACCAGGGTTGGCACAATAGCTAATTTTGGGTTTTAGCTTGGAAGTCATTCTTTTTCTCTGTCATCACAGCCTGCAAAAAAGCTGAGCAGAAATAAATACATGAGCAAGAAAATATCAGGAAGATAATGCTCACAGTCACATCTCCGATAGGGAACAAGATTTACATCACTTTGTAGGCTCATATTTCCTGACATTTGTCCTAGCATATTATGATCAAAGAACTAAAGCAGTGGCTGGAAAACACCACATGAAGGATTAAATTAAATGATTATGTAAACTTCCAAAGGAAGACAACTACTACTTGCATCCTGGCTGCTAGAAACCTTTTAGAGTTTATTTAGAGACTGCCTCTTTCAATATAGCAGGCTCTTGTTTAGGGATCCCCTGATGATTTTAGCTTGTTTTATTGGGCATGAATTGCCCTACAGTTACCATCTCCTTGAACAGAACTGGCTGCCAAACCAGCAGCTGCTGCTGGTAGCTTGTTCTAGCCAGCGAGAGACCACGACCAAACTGCAAAGAGGGAAAATATTACACAATCTACTAAAGTAACATTAGGTTGCTACATGATAAAAATTCTCAGAGACAATGCTGATGGGAAACTGTACCAAATCCTCATACTTCTAATGAAAAATTATTCCCAAAAAGTAAGAGGGCTTTGCATTTAAAAGTGAAAAAATACAAATGACTCCCCTCTTCTAACCCCAGTTGCTTAATATATTTCAGGCAGGGAATTCAATTCAGCACAAGATAAGTGAGTTGAGCACTGAAAAGATTTTTAAAGCAGATTGGACAGGTTTATAGCCTATGTAAAACAAAAATAATCAAATCATATTCATGTGCTAAACTGATTACCTTCAGGACCAGTACTGCACAGCAGGCTTGGTCATAAGGGAATGGAAGAACTGCAAAGGTAGATAGATCACAGTTAGGGTGACACTGATGGGGACTTTTTCCTGATGGAAGAACAGGGAGAAAGCAGAGCTGATGCTCACATTAATAGACCTTTCCTTCAAGAAGATGATTATCTGATGTTTGGTATTTTTTTAAACTTTCAATCTTCAGTTTCATTATGCTTTATAGAATTAGATACAACACAGTTGCCAGAAATGCACATGGAATAATATAGGATACTATTTGGCAGCTATTGACCACAAAGCATTCTAAGAACTCTTTGGCTTTTACCTTATGGACTTTCACATCTGTTCATTCTCAGCAGAGAATACCTTTTAAACTCATCCCTATCTCCTTCAACCCAAGTTACCCAAATCCTTGTGTCTTGTGAGATCAGCTGTGCAGAGAGTGCAAAGGGAATACTAAATATTATCATGCTGGTTTCAGACCTGACATCTGTTTTGAACAGCTGCTCCAAAGAAAGTAGTGAAGAATCAGACTTCCGTAACCTTTTACGCGCAGTTTATATAGAGTTTCTTCAGTAGGGAAAAAAATAGTTTCAATTTCTGTAAAATTAACTGATACCATTAATTACTAATTCATAACTTACCTATGCAGCCTGGATTATACAGGAAGAGTAGGTAGATATTGCTTTGGTGAGTACCAGCAAGTAAAGTTAAGTATCACTGAAGAGTTAAAATATATTTTAAATTCATCTCACCAAGATTTTCTGAGATGACTGTCTGAGGAGCACATTTTAATTTAAACTGATCTTCTGAGGAAATGCTTCTGAGTGTTTCCTTATCCCTTGTTTACCATATGTATTCAAGACTTTAGAAACAAAGTCATGGGTGCAGGTATATGCACTAAGGTTAATTGCAATTTTATGATGTTCTCATAAAAATTTGCAAACAAATTAAGTATGAAGTTTTTGTCAATATTCTAAATCATTATTTTGAACCATTTGTCACTAACAGCATGCTTTTATGACATTTCAACTCTATTTTAGTACTATTTTATTCTTCCAAGTTAGAAATAAAACCAACAAAAATGAATTGATTTTAATTACATTTATGTCTCACAAAGAGGGGAAAGTGTTCATTTTGAGTGTTGCAAAGCTGAAATAGTTACAAAGCTTTCGAAACATTCATTTTCAGCTTTGAAATCAGAGCAAGTAGAAAAAAACCCAACTCCTTCTGCATTCTCTTTCAGACAACTAAATGCCTAATGTGTGGTATGTTATTAGAATTAAAAAGCTACAGCAAATGGCCTAGAGAATAGAGGAGTTCCTAAATCTGATGGCTGAGTCATTTCTCTTATTTCATGGTCCCCCTCAACATTAAAGCACCTTTCAGGACAAAGTTGATTGCTTATTAAGGGTTCCTTAATTTTGTTGGTCAAGCTGTTCATGAATCAAGAGGTGGTGTTTTGGGAGCTGGCACTGGTAAGCAGCAGGGCTTTCATAGGAAAACTGTCCATGGAAAATAACCTTGGGTTGTATGATAAAGACATGATTAATTTTGTACTCATAGATGAAAAAAATGCATTGAAAGATAATTTTCTGACAAAATATTCTCTTTCAGGAGGTGAAACTTGGATAAAGTTTGATAAACGGAAGAAATTGCTCAGTATTAAGTCAGGTTGAGGACAATAGAACTCACATGTGAAGGAAAATTTAAATTCCTTCCAGTTGATGGATATGAAACTCTAGAATTTATATTACAAACCACACAGGGGTTAAAAAACCTGCAGGCTACAGGTCTGCTAGTTGGGTGACTACTCCACAAAGGACACTTCAGAACAAAGAGAAAACATATTCAGAAAGTAATCAGGACTGATTAGCAAAAAAACCCACTTCTTTAAGAGGTCAAAAAGTGCAGGGACAAGAAAGGATTTGAGAAATGTATTTAAATAATAAAAGTTTCTCCAGCAATACAAGTAAAAAGAGAATAGAAATATCCAGGATTCCATACAGTAGGAAGAAAATATGAGCTTTGGCATCATGCCTTTGGCAGTACAAAGAATTTATTACTTTTCAAAACTCAACTGTGATATAAACTGGCAGGGTAAAGCTAGAGGGTAATGCAAAGAAAATGGGTATAGATACTTTCCACCCATTTTGATAGTAACATCATTATGAGCTTACAAAGTTGATACTGTGTATTTTTAACAAATGTTTTCAGCAAAAATTGTTACTATATGGTTGGAGAATAGAAAAAGTATTGGTTATATTTTCAATGGAGAATAAATGTGATTCAGACAAGTGCAAACTTGCCATTTTGTCTGCATATAAGATATTAGAACAAATGGTGAAGGAAAGCTCATCAGAGACATTAGGGCTAAGAGAAAATTGGTGAAATATGGCAAGAAATGACCAAAATAGACTGGTAATATATTTTCGAGACAAATTCAACACAGGAGATCTTAATTACCTTAATACGTGAAGCACCAGATAACTGAATCAAATGTAAAATTGTGACTGAGGTTGAGTAGACCAGCCATCAAAAGCTAAACTAAAAGCACATAAAAAGACCTATCCAAGACAGAAAGACATGGATAGTAATGAAGAACAGCACTAGGCTGTAGAAGTTCATTAGCAGTGTTTCCAAGGGTCTGATTCTCCATGACGACTTCAATAATGAGTTGCACCAGCAATAGGTTAACCTTTTCTGCTTATAAAAAAAGCCAGACAGATGAGGAATAGACTAGGAAGGATCCAGAAAAGCCTTCCCAGGCCCTATGCACCTTTCAGGACTAGATAAACTGGTTGCTGTAATGGCTGTTGTTTCAGGTATCTTTGCATTCAGTAGGATGCTTCAGAACTAGAAGCCCATCTTCAACCTTTTATTTTAATTTGCATTTCAAAAACCACATGCTAAACTGGCATGGATCTTGCTTCCGTTTGCATGCATAAGTAGTTTACATGTTCTTTGAACAGTCTGCCCACAACATACAGATGCTCTGGAGTCAGAAAAATAGTGCTTGTGATTCTGACTGGGTCCACTTGCCAGCTTTACAGTGCCAATAGAGCCCATAAAATATGCACTGGAACCCAACACTCAGGTCAGTCTGAACAAGAAGAAGATTGGTTAGATGTTTTGTCAAGGCAGTAAGAGCATGTGTTGATGGAGCCTATGCCAACACTATTTAAATCTTTACTTTCCATTTACTATGGAATTGTTAGGCTATAAATGTATAAATGTACTCCATATTTTTACTTCCACATTACTGAACTTTACATGCTTGTAGCTGTTTTTACTGACAGAACTCTCTTCTTTAAGTCTCCTAGATGCTAAACTATTCAGCTGAAAAAGACCACTTTAATTAGCACACCTTTAATTAGCACTATTTTTGATAGCTTTAGACTGTCTCCACAGAGAGCTTCAACTGTCTAAGGTGAACTCAGCTGCTCATCAAGAAAGTAATGTCTTATGTCACCAGGATCTTCTGGCTGGTGCCCCTGTCTTGGGAGTAGGACAAAGAGCTGGTGTTCATATGCAGTTCACAACATACCAGCTGGCATAAATTAGTGAAATCTGATGTTCTGCACACAAAAAGGTTAGTGTCCTTGCTTTTTCACTCCAGGTTGAAAGGTTATAACTGAACTCAGATCTGAGTAGAATTATATATAAAAACATTTTCTTTAAGCATGTTCTTAACTTGAGTTGGTTGCACAATCATTCTGTTTCTGCTGGAGGCATAGTCAGTGGTATGACCACTCTCTTGTGTCAGTTCTTCAGTGAAAACATAGCCTAAAAATCTATCTTTGGTGCAGAGTAATTTCAGTGACAGAAATTCATTTGCTAAGAGGATTCTTGCCCTACTTGTGGGCAGTGCATTTAACAGATAGGCCCCATCCCTGTCCCAGGTTATAAGTTTACAACGATGCCTTCAGAAACATAAATGGAAAGGCTGCCTTGCTGCTGCCCATGGCACAGATTCTCTTACTGTCACTTTTAAACTCTATCATTCTTCATCTTTCTGTCCTTGATTCTATATTCATACATAGAAGTAAGCGAGGAATAAGTGATGGTTTTATAAATGTGCTCTCTTAGAATGTAGTGCTGCTGTCTGCAGAGAACATTTATTCATGGAGGGCCTGCAAAGCCACTGTGTGAGCAGTAATGTAATCTGACTACAACTGCGTGTAACTGAGGGCAGCCATGCCACCAAGTCTTACAGTTGCTGACCTTGGGAATGCTGTGTTTACAGCAAGTCACAGAAAGGCACCAGAACCAAGAACAGGTGGCCTTGAGTTGTGCGAACAGCCTACAGGGTTTTAAACAGTTCTGATTTATTCAGTGTGACATTCCCTGTATAATAAGGTTGGACTTGGAGATTGCAGAATATGAAGTTTCCACGTTTTTTTTGTGAACATGATAAGGAAAATGGCTTATAGCTTTTCATGTAAGTGATTGACATTCACTCTATCATCACTTTTAAGGTTCTTAACAGTATTGCTCATGGACACATCTCGTGCTCCCTGCTATTGCATGACCTCTCAGCCAGCAGTGCTCAAGCAGAGCTTCCCATTTCTTGAACTCCAGTCAGCCCTTTATAATTTGCTACCTTCTACTCTGATGATCATGTTCCTAATAATCTCAGACTAAGAAGATAAGTATTACTGAAATGGTTTATTAAGTTTTCTAGGTTTTTCTGATATCTTTTATTTTTTCCCCTAGATTTTGTAAAATTTAGATACTGATACTTCAGACAGGCAAATTAATTCAGTGGAGCTGTAAAACAGGCACACAGGTCCACCCACAAATATCAAAATATTTACCTGGTCAGCTCTGGTGAGCAAGAATCTATCAAGCTTTTGTTTGTCACACTACCACAGAGGTGTAACACACATTTCACTACAATATCCTTTCCTCAGATCTTAAACAAGTTGTTCTTGTCTCAAAGTGCCTGTTGTTGTAGTCAGATATTTAGCAACTACAGCTTGCACTTTGGGTAATTTATATCTTTATACACTCAGTTGTATTGTCAGTATAATGTAATAAAAGACCTGGTTGAATATAAATAACTGCCTAATTCATTCCATCTATTACAACTGAAATATTAGAATTTGGAAGGCAAAATTACAAAATGTGTATATACAAAACTTTGACAACTCTGCAAAAGCATGTCTTTATGAAATTTATTTTTGCTAGATGTTTCTCTCAGGGAAAGTCACCTGCACTGACCTGCAGATGAAGGTGTGACACAGCCATACTGGCACAGGCATTTCCATCTTCTGCTCTAAAAGGGCTCTGTCAGAGCCTCTAAGTGCAGTTCTCAATCCTGTCATGAAGATTCCTGACCTTTGCTTTCAGCAGTAAAAAAATTCTTGGTAGAACAAAACTTCTCTCCAGTTCTTCACATTTTGCTCTACATTAATTCCCATTTACATGAACCTTCATAGCAAAGGGTTGAGTCAGAACTTCCTTTGAGGAGTTTTTCACAATTCCAGTCCTGAGCCTTTCTAGACAGGCCCTTGTCATGGCCTCTCTGAATTCTCCTCTCTCTGTTTCCTGGCTGGTTTGTGGGTCTCTCTGACCCACAGCAGAAGATACCTATAATACCCACCTTCACTTAGAGCAATGCTGCTATTCCCCACAGTGATAGCTGCAGGCTGTATTTTGTACTGGCCTTTTATCAGCCTCCTGGTGATTGACCAGCTACAGGGCCTTGGAGACATAAGAAAGAGCCTTTCTTACTTTTTTGATAAGCAGCTGAGTTTATACCTGACCTGAAACAGTCAGCTGAAACTCTTCCACTGCAGGTAGCCCAAAACCATCAAAAAGAAGTCTCAGTGATATGTAAAGTGACCACTTTCCAGAAAAATTATCAGATGCCATGGGGAGTACTTGTGATTATTTGTAGCTAATGCAGTTATATATAGTGATGGTCCGTAAGGCAACGCAATGATTTCACAAAGTGGGGGAAGATCATATTGCATCACCTCTGTCTTCTGTGAAACCACAAGTATATGGTGAGCATTTGCCCACTTCTGTCATTTGTCAACATGAAACTGAAAGGGGCAGAAATCCAATGATCTTCCACATGATATTTATTTTTCATTTTAAATAAAGTCCCTGTTACATAGCCTCTTTTATCCTATTTTTTATTCACTAGCCATATTCTGTCACCACCCTTTAGAATCACATCGGTACTAGCAGCACCATTGACATTCTTACTCAGTAAAACACGTGCTCCAAAGTTTCCCATGCCCCTGCAGCAAGAATAGTTATAGAATGATCTGTAAAAAAAATCTCATTTTTCTTTATATTCTGTCTAACAATATTGTACCTTTTTTATTATTGAGGTTACAATAATATGGAAAATATGTTTTGGCTTTTATAGTATTTTTTTGTCTTGATAAAGTATCAGTAGGAGCTCTCTGTGCCAGATAAAGTGATGGAATTGCATTTATGTTTGATACAGGAAAGGTAGATGAAAGCAGGCAGAAAAAAAATTATGTGACCTAAGGACAAAGCAGTCAGGTGCTCTAAGAAGATGACTTTTTATTTTGAAACGCCATGCACATCTCCAGTCAAAAGACAGGGATAGAAAATGAGAATTTGAGCTGCACCATTTGCTCCAGCAGTATTCTCTCCACCTACCCTCTTCAACCACCTTCCTTTTCCATTTAACTTGACTGGGTGGGAGAATAGGAAATAAAAGGCAGTGAAGAAAGGTGGGTGGAGCATTTTTGTACCCTGGAAAATCGGTGTCACTCTTCTACAAATTAGGATGCTGTAGCCATCTGGGCTCATTCTGCACATTGTACTAAACTGCAGTGCAAATTTTCTTCCTCCATTTGCTTATTTTAAGCTCCAGCTAATTACAACTGTTTAATAGTCTTACTAAAATTGCCCTACGGGAGCATTAGAATAATAGTCTTTTTCTTAGAATTGTGACTACAAGGTATTTTTAAGGTGAATGTGGAATCTCTAATGCTATGCAAGTACCCATAATGCACACACGAGCATATTTTTCTGTGTGTGCATATGTGTGAGTGCACACCTACCTACACAAGCTGACAGATACCTCATGAGGAAAGAAATGAAGGGCACTTTGAAGTTAAGAATGACAAAAATAAACATCTATGGCATGAATATAAAGGTTCCTAGAGCATGAGGCAGCATTTTTCCAGTGTGTCAATCCCTATCATTTTGTGGAATAAAATTTCTGGCTTGTTTACAATACTCCCAAATCTCAATTAACTCCTTTCACAACTACTTTGTGCAGTTAATTTCTCTAAGCTGCTGGTTATCTCTCCTGTTCCTATGGATTTATACAGTGCTTAGCATAATGCATCGCTGGTGCCCAACTATTTCTGTAAGTGAACATGGAATAAGCTAAGGAACTGAGTAGCTATTAACTGCTCTAAAGTGAACTAGGTAGCATTCATCGACAGAGTGTTTACCAAGTCTATGAGGAAGGGGTTTCTTCTGCTTTTTCTTTCCTTCAAATTTTCTCAAATCAGAGATTTGTGAACTGCTTATTGAATTTCAACCTGCAGTTCATGAATCACTTAGATGCTGATCTGATTAAATAATAATAAGACCATTTCCATAGAAATGGACTCATTTTTATGTTACTTTCCATTTTTTTAGATGGCAGAGGCAGAAAAAAAGGCCTTCAAAAATACCTTTATTTTGGAATGGAGGTTTGAGGTTTAGAGGGAAGCAATCCTCCTGCACTTGACTTGCAATATGTCAGTGTAGGAGATCTGTTGTCCTGAATTGGGATGTTCTTTTGTGATTTTTCTTGTCCAGAATAAATGTTGTTTGTTTGACTGACTGCTGATTTTCACAGTGAACTGCCTCTGTTACCACCTACAATCCTGAGTTTTACTATGTGTAGTTTTCAGATGTATCTTAAACCAAGACAGAAGAATTTGAAAAAGACTAAAACATACTTACAACTGAAATGAAATATTTGGGTGTTCCAAAATTAAAGTTTTTCATTTTCACCCCTTGTGCTGACACAAGGAGTTAATTTTGAGCTGCTGTAGCTCTGAACTGCATTACCAAGGAGAGCACACTGCCACTGATTGTTGGCATTTGGTGGTCCTATTTTCCTTTGGGTCTAGATTTCCTGGAAGGTATGTATATTACTCAGAGTTAAAAGGTACCATAATGTACTAAACAGCTTGGGTGAAAGAGTGACTACAGTGATGTCAAACCTGAGTGGCTGTTTTTCAGTTGTCACAGGTAAGTTGTATGAGAAGAATGAAGAAGTATTTGAGTTTAAGAGAAATTTTAGACAAAATATCATTCCAATTAGCATATTACACCGTTTTCAGTTGTGGTTTTCTACTGTAATTCAATAGTGAAAAGTTTCAGGCTTTTGTGGTTTTTTTGTTGGAAACTAATTATCAATTTCAATGCAATTCAATACATCTTTGTTTTTCTACATCAGTTCATAAAATTCTTCTGCCTGTATAACTGAAATTAATTGTAGTTTGTTACCTGGCTAGAAATAATACAATGTTTAATAAATTTTTGTGGCGTTTTCAATCTATTTCCACAAGGAAAGTGGGTATTTTTAAGCAAATTTTAAATAGACATGAATATGTCACAGCCAGCAAGCTTCAGAATTTAAAGTTAGTTTAAGTTTGAACATTATACAGTTATGAACCATGTGTACCTATGCTGTTGGATCTCTTGGCATGCAACATTCTTCAGAAAAAAATATTTGCATTTCACATCTCAGTTTCAAGCCTTGAGTAATTTATGCAGTCATACAACTGTGAAATAGTTTAGGGTGGAAAGGAGTTCTAGAGGCCGTCTTGTCCAATGTCCCACTCAAAGAAGATCAACTTTAAAATTAAGTGAGGTTAATCTGCCCCTTGTCTCAGCTCAGTTCGAACATCTCCAGATTCTGTGTTCTCTCTGGGCAATATCTCTCAGTGTTTCACTGCTCTAACTGTGAAAAGCTTTTTCCTTATATCTAACCACCGTTTCACTTGCTGCAATTTTCATCCATTCCTTCTCTCCCTTTCATTGTGTTGCTCCAAAAAAAAATGGCTCAGTGTCATGGTTTAAACCGAGCCAGCAGCCAAGCCCCACTCAGCCACTCACTCACTCCCCCACCAGTGGGATGGGGGAGAGAATTGGAAGGGTAAAAGCTAGAAAAGCTCATGGGTTGAGAAAAAGCCAGTTTAACAGGGAAAGCAAAAGCTATTCACACATGCAAAGCAAACCAAGAAATTAATTCATGGCTTCCCACAGACAGGAGGTGTTTAGCCATCTCCAGGAGAGCAGGGCCCATCACACGTAACAGTTCCTTGGGAAGACAAA
>NW_008655579.1:11461-15458 GCF_000695815.1 Acanthisitta chloris
TATATACTGAGCATGATGTCATATGGTATGGAATATCCCTTTGGACAGTTTGGGTCACTGTCTCGACTGTATCTCCTCCCATTCTCCCATGCACCCCCAACTTCCTTGCCAGCGTGGCAGTATGGAAAGCAGAAAAGGCCTTGGCTCTGTGTGAGCTCTGCTCAGCAATAACAAAACCATCTCTACATTATCAACCCTGGTTTCAGCACAAATCCAAAACATAGCCCCATACTAGCTACAGTGAAGAAAGTTAGCTCTACCCCAGCCAAAACCAGCACACTCAGTCTTACCTATATCCTCCCATTAACTAGTAGTATGCAGTTGTAATGTCTTTCCATAGCCTCCTTCTCCAGGCTGAACAGACCCAGCTCTCTAAGCCTCTCTTTGTTCATCATGTGTTCCAGACCCCTGACCATCCTGATGGCCCTCTACTGACTGGACTGCTTTATCACAGTGTTTCTTTGACTAGAAGTTCTCATTAGCTCATTACTTTGTCATTAATTTGTTATTTCATTGATTCATGACATCATAAATGATAATGACCATACAAAACCATGCCCGAAGAAGTAGATTGTGAAAGCATATAATTAACACTGGTGGGCTTAAGTGTTCTTCTCTTTTCTGGTTTGTACCATCCTTGTGGAACATGCAGTTGCACATGACACACACATGCTAGTTCTAATAGTCTAGTTGCAGAAAGACCTTTCCAGGTGCCAGGTGGAGTGTGAACTATCTTTTGTGGAGTCATCTCAAGATTTCCTTATATTCAAGGAGGTATGTGCCTCCTGAGATCCATCAGCTTATAAAAAAAATGTATGAGAAGCTTTATAATTTTGAGTATCATGCAACAATTATGTAACCATATTCTCTAAAGCACTCTTTGCTGTATATTTGATGTATGAGCTGGGCATCAGCTGTAAACAATTAGTTTTAATTAATTTGTAAAAATAGCTTCCTCTAATGTTAATCAGCATCAGCAGCTGCACTGTCAAAGTTAAATTTTCTCACATTTTTAGAATTAGTTATATAACTTTCTCCCATCTTAAAAATAATCAGGTAGACAATGCTTTCAATTGAATATGTCTTTTCAGTGGCAGCAAAGCAATTTCTCTTCATAGTTTTTAAGAGAAAATCACTCCTTTAATAGTAAATATCACAATAATGTAAAAATAATAATATCTGAAGATACGGCTGTTTTTGAAGCCTCTTTGGGATGTGAATATTCATAATTGTCTGAGTCATTCTCAGTTCCTTGCCTTTTCTGGCTGCATTATTCTGCCTTCCAGTTGTTCATGTTCTTAATCCAGAGAAAACACATTTCTCTTTCCGACTGCACTAAATGATTCTCCTAAAACACTCTCCTCAATAACTAAGACTATACCAGCAGTATAAAACAGCAAAGCCTCATAAGGGATGAAGTACTGCTATTTTTATAGGATGCAAACAGGATTAAAATTCACGGAGTCCTAGTATGATCCCTACTTATAAACTTCCAGGGTCTGTCAGAGGAAAATAGCTTATTACTGTTTTTCAGAGCCTTCATTTGCACGTAGTACACAGCAAAAAAAAGAAAAACTAATTCCACTGTGAATCATGAACAAGAAGCAAATTCTTCCAAATGAAGCTTCAGGAGTGCTTTGTGTTCCGGGTTTTAAATTTAGTTCAATCTTAGGACAACACAAAAGAAGAACCACTTTTAGGCGGTTGTGCTTGGCTTTTGCTAAATGCATGGGTTTCCTCAGGATTAATTTTATACCAGGAAGGAAGTTTAATCAACAATTATGTTCCTTAATGTTGCTTTGCAGAGGTTGGTTTGATTTTTTGGCAAATTTCAGTTTGCTTTCACTCCAGTGACAAATGACCCAAAACAAGAGGTAGCCATCTCCACACTGACGTTGCATTCAACCCCCTGGCTACCAAACAGAGCTTGCTGGCATAATAATGCATTTTGCCTGTTGTGAATGTGGTCAGTTTGAGAGAAGTGGAATATTTGGGGGGGAAGGTGGAGCTGCCTGTTTGTTGCTATAGATGAGACAGGCACAGCTGTAGTTTAATCTCATTTATAATCTCTGTCTAGCAAAAGCAACCTCATAGTCCCTAATGCAATGAAGTAAGTGAATTGAAAACAAAAAATTATTAGTCTCAAAATGTCTGGCTACTGATCATAACTTTTCTCTTAGTGACCTTTAACCAGAAATGCCCTCACATATTTTTCAGTGATAGAACTATTAGCAATCAAAGATATCTCAGGATGTGAGGCAAACTTGACTTACATCTTGCATTCAAACTACTTTATTGTTCCAGTAAGGATGCTGAAGTGGGAACTCTAACTGCAACTGGTCTTGGAGGATTACCACCTGTTCTCAATTTGCTGTGGTTCAGAGCATTTTCAAACTGGGGTATTAGAAGGGAGAAGTTTTTTCTGTGTTATCAAAGGGACTGATTATGACTGGGACAGTTCTTTATTTGCAATCATGATTTCTGTTGTATCTGAATCCATGGTGGTTTCATTCAGAAAGACTGGATGTTTACACTGCAATCATAATTTCTGTTGTATCTGAATTCATTCAGATGGTGGCTTCATTCAGAAAGACTGGATGTTTACACCATAATCTAAATTGTATAGCTGCTTTAGTGTGAATCATACTTTTTGGATTACACCTGTTGTCTAATCGCTATGTTAGCAAATTGTAAATTTAAGCTTCAGCATGACAGAGGAACAAAAATCAGTCTTTCTTCACTGAATTTCTGTTGTATCTGAATTCATTCAGATGGTGGCTTCATTCAGAAAGACTGGATGTTTACACCATAATCTAAATTGTATAGCTGCTTTAGTGTGAATCATACTTTTTGGATTACACCTGTTGTCTAATCGCTATGTTAGCAAATTGTAAATTTAAGCTTCAGCATGACAGAGGAACAAAAATCAGTCTTTCTTCACTGTCTTGTGTCATTATCTTGCTATTGACTGATATGGCATTGTACAATTTCCAGTTTCATTTCTGTTTCTTTTCAGACTTCATGTAAGTAACCACCAAGTAGAACAACTTTTTTTTCTTATTGTTTTGAAGGCTAGAAGTGTCTCCTCCTCCTTGTCCCCAAATATGACCCTTGTGACCTGGTGTGCTTTTTCATAGAAAGCAACAGTGTCCATATATATTTCTCTTACAACCTATACTCTCTAATTAGACATGGACTTTTAAGAGAAAACCTTTGGTGGTGTGCAGTCTTGAAGATCTGCTCTTAATACACTGAACTCCCAGCCATATTTTTAAAGGAACCTTTAATGCTCTGGGAAATGCCTGTAGGTCTCTAGCATCTCCCACTGATATTTATGGAGTTGCCAAAGTTAGCTTATATTCATGTAGCAACAGCATGAAATTAAAAATTTTTGTAATCTTCCACACCAAGGCTAGAAAAGAAGTCCAGTCAGAAAATATATCTGCAATGCACTTGAATCACATAGGTTCCAGTAAACAAAGAGGGGGGAGAAATGGCTTGTTTCAAGTGCCATTGAAATTTCAAGAAGGCAAAAAAAAATTCATTTTCCAAAGAGCACAATTTGTAATTATCTATATAATGATTTTTAAAATTAGTAAACAATTTTGGGAGTTTACTTGACATTTTTCTTGAATATTTAGAGTATTGCTATATGTTTTTAAACCAAATGGTTTGCTTTTCTGGTTTGAGAAAAATTTTGTGCACCCTTCCAAATCGTAAGGCTGTTTTGTTATTGCAGGCATACTGACAGCAAGACAGCCTATGACTAAGCAAGAATAAATCAGCTCAATTTTCTTCTATCAATCCATATTCTTTAGGCTGAAGAATCCTATCCTTTTGCTTGCAAGAAGCAATAGTGCTTGCCTGCTTCTTTTGACAACAAAGGAATATTATCTTAACAAGGGTCATTTACTCTAGTGTATTTTCATTGGCCGCTAGAGTGTTCCATTTTTATATGATGAATATATGGTGCTGTCGAGAAGCCTATTAGGAATGA
>NW_008655580.1:0-9304 GCF_000695815.1 Acanthisitta chloris
AACCCAGCTGATTCTATGATTCTAATGGAAGAGCTGAATGTGTGCTGGTCATACCCTTCCTTTGGTCAGTATGAGAACCGAAGATCATCACGTGTAATTAGGAGGAGGTTGGTGCAAAATATGAAAGAGGTTCATATTTTCCACACCACACAGCTGATCTGTGAATTGTGTTGCCAGGGGATGTAGATGACAGAATTTCACTAGGATTCACAAAGTGAGTAGGTAGTCAAGGAAAATTAAAATCCACTGAAGGCAATTAAATACTATGATTGTATTCTGGCTCAATTAAACTTAAACCATAGGTGTTTGGGATGGGAAATGAGACAAGTACACCTGGAGGGTAAAAATAAATCACTACATGCATGTTCCATACCTGTTTTTTCCCCTCAACATCTCTTGTTGCTTGCTTTTGGAGCCAGGATGTAGGACTAGATGGACCTTCCATGTGATCCACTGATGTTAGTTACTTCATTGTTATCTATCCTTACTTGCACAGTCACCTTATCCATGAAAGATTTGGTATTAGAACCTTTCTGTAACATAGTTTTTGATGACAGCACTTGTATCTTCTTCACTGCACCCTTCTTGTTTGGGGGTAGTGCCAGATGATTTCCAACAGCATAATCCAATTCAAGACTCTTGCACCTATTGCTGGTGGTTTTGCCCTACCTCACTCAGAGGCAGGGCAGTGTCCCATCTTCCTCCTCCACCAGAAGTATCTCAGGGGTTCATCACTTCCTTGTTCTTCACTTTGATGCAACACGTTCCTGGCTGCCTGCACTCATGCTGAGTGTGTCACTGCCCTCTCTGTCTTGCCTATGACTTGAGTTGACTTTCTAGCTGGTGTCTCTGTAGGTACATAGCAGGAACCTATCTGTAATCTGTTTCTCCAGGCTTGCTCTCCATAGTACTGACTTCTGCCCAAGACAGTAGAGGACCACTAAAAGGTTCAAGGCTCATAAATAGCCATTGCCATGCACTTTCCTGCACCTAAGAAATGCCTTCTGACTGGCTGAGTTGTCAGCCTTGTCCTCCATCTAGAGCCTCCAACACTCATCTCCATTTCTAGACCTAAAAACCAGTTTTGCCTGGCCTGTATCTCCTAGATCCCTGTCACTGCCAAGGTCAGAAATCTCCCTGATCCTATGCACACAAGGAAGGTGAGGCATGTTTTGCTGCAATGAATCAAGTGTAAGTCCCATGTGCTCCTTTCTCATTCTCTTACAGTAAGATGAAGAAATAGCAAAGAATGTGCAAAGTTAAGGAGAAATGGGCACTCAGTCAACTTCTTGGTTGTATGAGGATGGTACAAAAATTGTTTTGTTTCTTGTTTTTACATTAACAATTCAGATCTTGTCTACCCTGTTTGTTTTTTCTTCACTGGAGAACTAATAGTATTATGACAGTGCAAGTAAAAGCTGACGAATTTGGAGTAGAATTGCTTTTCCTACAAGATGTTTTAAGCAGTCTGTATTTAGCTAACATTTATCTATCTCCACTCCTAACGAACAGTTGGAAGAGAAAAATCTTTGCAGTTTAACACCTCCTCCTCTCCCCATTTCACTAGAAGCTGCAAAACCTCCCACTCCACTTCTCTAGATCTTCCGAGGAGACCTCTGCCAAAACACAACTTGATGTTTGATATTTTTTTAAGTAAGAAAAAGCAGAAAACAAAACACTTACAGCTTCTCATACACAAAGAATCAGAACAGGGCATGAATCCAATTTGTTTCCCTTCCTGTGTTTCCTGAACATGTACTCTTGTAGAGGCAATCAAGGCATTCTGCTACATGCTCTACCCACCAGCCTTGGTAAGGCTCTCTGGCAGGAGCTGTATCAAGGCTATCTCCACTGCGACCCTGTTCTTCAGGGTGAGCATCAAAGCAGGGACTTTCCCAGGCTCCTGTGTGTTTGACACAAAGGAAATCCTGCCCATGTTAGCTTGGGGTGAACTCTTCAGTGATGCCACCAGCCCACAGTGAAGACTCTGGGTCTTCCTTATACTCGTTGTTTCTGTAGCCATTAACCATTTCTCATGCAATTTGTGGGTTTGGAGGGGTTTTTTCCCCCTAGAGCATGGACAGTCTTCCCAAGGGCTTTTCCAGGAGGTGGCAGGCAGAGAGCATCTGCCCCACAGTCTCCTGCCAGCACCAGGGAGAGGCTGTACTGGAATGGAATGGGCTGTGCCCAGGACTTGGGAACTGGCCCTCTCACTCCACTGTGGGTGAAGTCTGGATGAAGGAAAAGGAAGAGGCTCCCAGTCTGGGCTCCTGGCCAGCCTGTGGGTGAGGTCTCAGCTGGGACAATTGAATGAGCCCTGTGTGATTAGACCCTGGCCTGGCCTGTGCCAGGGCCACTGGGCAGCAGCAGCCTGCTCAGCCTGCACATGCCAGGCCAGAGCCAGTGGCCGGAAGTTGGAATAATAGTCTTTTTTTCAAGAGCTTCTCTTTCCTGTCTAGAAGCTCTTTTCCTTAAAACCTGCTGATCAGTTGGGAAATTTCACTGCAGGTTCCTAACCACTAACAGCAGCTGGGCTTTCTTTTTTCCTACCATGCATGAGAAGTTAAATCCTGTTCCCATTGACAGGTAGGCAATGCCAGTTCCAAAAAGACCTCCAAAAACTCTTTTTTCCCCAAAGGTTTCTTTGCCTACAAGGCCACAGCTTCCAGGAAGGCTGTTACCCTTTTCCAGCTACAGGTGAGCAGCAGCTCTGGCATCTCACTCATGCTGCTCAACTGCTCCCTGCTCAGATGAATCTGTAGGGACAGTCTTGGACAACTCCAAGCAGATTATCTTGGGAGTTGGGCTCACTTCTTGCTTGTTTCCAGTCTCTAGACAGCCTGAAGGGTGTCATAGGATGCTTTCTTGCTCGGAGAAATCGCTGATGTATATCTATGGATTGGTTTTCCAAACTCATTGTCTTGCTACTGTTCCCTCAAAGGGCAGCTGCAACCGTCGTTTGACTGATGGTCAAGAAGTGCCAATACATCCAGTTAACTCTGAAAAGTGGTGTGAATCCATCAAACTCTCCTGAGAGACACTCCTTGGGTGCTGCAAAGTAAAACGAAAGCTTCAGCATGTGGTAAGCAAGGGAATGCAGACTCCTGGTGCATATCTGAATTGAACACATGTTCAATTCACTGTGCTTCTACTGCTGGAAAATGAAATGTCAGCACCTCCTGCTCTTCCACTTTTTCCCCAAACAACTCTTGAAATCCCATGGTCCCACCACATGAAACCTGCTTCAAACTTGATTTTTTCTACAACCTTTCCACAAGCAATAGTGCAACCTGCCAAACCTCCCACATCACCCAGACCTGTCCCAGGGCAGCTCTGATGGCTCTCTAGAGCTTTCAGGTTAAACACACAAATCCTTACAGATATTTCATTACATTGGGAAGCATGGGCAAAAATTCCCCTAGTCACTGATAGCTTACACCAGTGGTAGGACCCTTCTTCCCCATCAAAAGGCAATAGAAAGAGTCCTTCAGAAATGCTTTCTCTGAGTTTGCAGGTTGGAGGTGGTGGCTGCTGCCTTCCTGAGTTGACTCTTCTCTGGAAATCATGCCAGTAACTCCATTAGGATGACAGTCCTGGAGACCTGTCCTGTTTAACTCTCTGAGTAGCTTTGATAGTAAAATTTGACAGCTTGCAGGTGTAGATGGTGGGTATCCTAATCTATCCTACCTGCTGGGGAACAGAGGGAGAGAGAGGAGACTGAGCCTCATGTATGGCCTGGGATCATCCCTCTTAATGGCACCAAACTGTGCTGTCAGAGGTAGGAGCAGAGTTCCTTGTAGAGTTGGTAAAGAAAGAGAGAGGTCCTCCTGTGCTCAGCCCTGAGGGGGTGTAAGTGAGGCACAACTCTAGCCAGGGCACCCTGCTCAGTACCTATCCCAAAGCCCTCAAAGCAGTCAAGGGAAGGCAGCATCACTCTGCACGTACACCTTCATCCAAAGCAGGCTGCTCCGTGGAGGAGGTGACAGATGAGTCTATCCACTGCCACTGTGCTGCCCATGGTGTGCTGTGAATTCAATTGCCATTAACCTCTGCACTGTTAACTGCTGCTCATCTGTCTTAATTACAAGCAGAAGAGATTATGGTGCCTAACAGAGGGGGAAGTGATGCAGAGAGCAGTTAGGGAGCATGGAGCTGATGTGCACTCCATCTAGCCTGAAACCAGAATGAAAAGGTGATTCCCTTCTGAAACAGAATCAAGCCCTTTCAAAACAGAGGGGACTGGAAAGCTCTGAGAGTAGCAAAGCTCTCTGGCTTTGATGGGAGATTTTATCCTGGATTCAAGTTCATCAAGAACCTTAATAGCCCCAACCAGCAGCAGAGCATTGGCTGGGGAAATCATAGAATCAACCAGGTTGGAAGACGCCTCCAAGATCATCAAGTCCAACCCTACCGTGGTCACTAGACCATGGCACTAAGTGCCACATCCAGTCTCAGCTTGAAAACCTCCAGGGAAGGTGAATCCACCACCTCCCTGGGCAGCACATTCCAATGCCTGAGCACTCTCTCTGTAATACATCTCTTCCTAATATCCAACCTAGCCCTCCCCTGGCAGAGCTTGAGTCTGTGCCCCCTTGTCCTGCTGCTGGCTGCCAGTGGTGTTCCATGAGCACAGTAAGTCAGGTTTTGGTTGTTTAATGTGTTTGGGTTTTTTACTGGGTAACTCAGAGTCTCCCCTCTCCCTCCTGTAGGGTGATGTACTGTGAAAGCTGCGTGTTATAGAGACAGATGGAGGGAGGCAGACTTCTGTCTGACTCTGGTTCATCACCTGTTGACATTCTCTTTCCAAGAAAAAGAAAGTCAGTTTCTAACAAACAATGCTGTTTAGTGCTTTTAGTCAGAAATGCCAGTATAAAGCCTTGTTCCTTTTTCAAGCTTTTTTTTTCAGCCAGAATTGTTGTCTTGAACTCAGCATGTTTACGTTTGGAGCAGCACAATATGTCCAACAATTCACTGGTCTTTTCCAACCCAGCTGGTTCTATGATTCTATGTGGTTTGAGAAAGAAAGCAGAAGAAATATTTCTGCTGTCCGTCAGGGATAGAGCTTGTTGGAAACCCAGACCTGCTAATGGAGTGCAGCTTCAGACAGCTGAAGCTAACACTCCTATGGCATCCTGGCATCCCTTGCACCTCTTTCATGATCCCATTGGCAGTCTGGTCACAGAATCAGTCAGGTTGGAAAGCACCACAGTGGGTCATCTGGTCCAACCTCCCTGCTCAGGCAGGGCCAGCCCAGAGCACATGGCTCAGGGGTGTGTCCAGAGGGTGCTTGAATCCCTCCAGTGAGGGAGAATCCACGACCTCTCTGGGCAATGTGTTCAGTGCTCAGTGACTGCACAGGAAAGTTCTTCCTCATATTCATGTGGAACTTGCTTTTGCTGTTCCCTCTTGTTCTATTGGTTTCCACCACTGATCAGAGTCTGATCATCCTCTTGGCACTTCCCATTCATGTCCTTGAATCCACTAATGAGGTCCCTCTCAGTCATCTCTTCTTGAGGCTGAACAGCCCCAACTCCCTCAGCCTTTCCTCATCCCTGAGGTGCTCCAGTCCCTTAATCAGATTCTACTCATCCCAGATAAGTGAGGCAGCCCCACAGAGCCATGGGCCAAAGATGGGGCAAGGCAAGGTGGCAGGAGCCTCCTATTGGACTGCTCTAAGCTGCCATGTAAAATAGTACCTTTGGCAAATGGGAGAAAGAAAACTGCTCTTTTTCTTATTGTTGTTATTGGTGTTATGCCTTTTTCTGTTCTTCCACACTTGACGAAACAAGGCTTTGTACTCAGCCACCATAAATAAACAGAATTGCACCTGGGAGCATCATGATTGCATTCTCCATTTTTCCAGTGGAGAAACAACCCTATGAAGTCCTGACTATTAGCTAATAGTTCACCTCAAGAGAGCAAGACTATAAAATTATTATTAAATAACTTTCTCTCAGTGTTTACCTACATCTGGGTATGCAGCTCCATGACCATGCTTCCTGCAGGAGCACCTCAACCAGGCTCCTAGAGGTAAATGGGGTGGTCCCAGGCTTTGCTCCAGGCCAGATTTCCCTCCAGGTTTGTCACCTGTGAGTATCACTGGAGGTAGATCATGTCTCTAGGGATGACACAGGTCTATGCTGACAGACTACCCCTTGTCCCTGTCTCAGCAGGCAAGTGTGAAAAGGGGTCAGGACTGCAAAGCATCAGGGCAGGCAATAGGCATGTAATGCCAACCTGTACAGAGGAAGCAAGTCAGATATAATTAACCTTATGTAATGAGGCTGAAAGGCAATACACATAAAACTGCTGAAGGGAAACAGCCTTTCCCTGCTACGTTGGCTGTGGAAGTCATTAGCTCAGTGCTGTGGTGGCAAGTCTGAGAGCTGAGCAGGTAGATGCTGCCCCTCATCCCTGCTGCAGGGTCAGGTTCAGGCCAGATGATGGGAGAATCCATTTGAAAGCATTGGTTTATTTTCTCCTATATACTAGAGAGTGATACATAACCAGTATTTAATGCCGAATGTTTCCACACAAGTCACTCTCACTGCTGCACAACTTCAGCGACTCAGTTGCAGTTGCAGGAAGGTGGTTTCCTGGGATTTGTTGGTAAGGTTAGTAGTCAGTAGGGATATTTGAATCCCAGGCCTAAGAAGTGATGATATGTGGCTGATCTAGGACAGGCTGCAGAACTGCTCCTCCTGGCACTGGCTCTCAGCTCTGTGCCGGCCTGGAGGAGTTTAAGGGCGATGCTCCTTCCCGGCTGACATTTCAGCTGAGTGCAAATGGCATGAAGCTGTCCTCTGTTTAATAGGGAAGGTCATGCCTGGGCACTGTTTCAGGCTCTCTGCAATTCCCAGTTGCTTTAGCAAATGGAACAGCTCATGGACGATGTTTCCGCTGCAGCTTGGGCTGCTAAAAAATAAGCTATGTCCTGATGCCCAGTGAAGGCAGGACAGTGGTTTGGTGATTAATCCATAGTGTTTGAGGGGGTTGTATTTTACTTTTTAAAAAATATTTCAGATTTTATTTTATCTTAGATTTTTTTTCCTTGTGATTTCCTGACATTGTGTACCTGCCTTTACAGGAATGTGACAGGACTTGTAAACTACTCATGGCAGATGTGAAATGGAGCTGTAGGACTGGGTATGGCTCATGCACAGGCAAAGCTGGTTCAAAAAAAAAAAAAGCTCCAGAGGTAAATCAAGCATGTGAAATTTAAGGGTTTTGTAAAAAATTTGGCTGAGTTTGCAAACAGTATAGCTAGCTCTAAAAAGACTTGAGGGTTTTTTTGGTCATCAAAATAGCACAACCAGATGGCAATAGGCTATTTTTGAACTTCAGTTACATAACTTTGCTAAATATTTTTCTTTCCCCTCCAATTCAAAATTATCTGTAACACAGACTGTGCTGGTGCTGTGTATGGCAGTCTCCTGATAGAAAGGAATTCCTCATGTGCTCCCTATCTTAGGGAGCAGCCAGGGCCAGGCTGCCTGTGAGGGGAGTGGAGCCAGATGGCCCCAGTGGGATGTGCCTTCCCCAACACCATGGTCCCCAAGGACCAAAGGGATGGACAGATGGTTGTGAGGTCCATGGACAGTCCCAAACACAGCAAGCAATGAGACAGGTCCAGGCAGAATGTGGATGTGAGTTCCAGGTGAGGAAAGTTGGGGCCAGGAAGGAGCTTTGGTGCCCAAGGAGAAGGTGCATGGGCCATTCAAGCTTGGGAGAAGAGAAGAGAAGAGAAGAAGAAGAAGGACATGAAACTGTTGGAGCAAATCCAGAGGAAGCCACTAAGTTGATAAGAGAAGAGAAGGTTATGTGGAGACCTCAGAGCACCTTCCAGGATTTGAAGAGGCTCCAAGGAAGCTGCAGAGGGACTCTGTTAGGAGCTGCAGGGACAGGACAAAGGGCAATGGGTACAAATTGAAGGGGGGAAAATTTAGGTTAGATATTAGCAGAAATTTTCCCTGTGAGGGTGGTGAGACACTGTCCCAGGGTGCCCAGGGAGGCTGTGGCTGCCCCAACCAGGTTGGCTGAGCCTTGAGCAACCTGCTCTGGTGGGAGGTGTCCCTGCCCAGGGCAGGGGTTGGGGCTGGATGACCTCTAACATCCATTCCGACCCCTAAAATTCTATGACTCTATGATATGCAACTAAAAAGGGCCCCAAGGGATCCATAAATGTGATGAATGCAAAGGGACATTGCTTTAGGGCAAGGCATGAAGCTGTTTGTGCTTCTCTTGCCATTTTCCTGCACCAAAGTATGATGGTTTAGGAAGAAAAAACATTCTGTTCCCCTAGTTTTAAGCATCCATTGCCATAACTTGAATGGTGAGAAGGGGAGAAAGTGTCTCCTCTCCACTCCAAAGTGACAGTGCTGCAAAGCTCCAACTGGAGCAAGACTTGCCTGAGAGCCTAAGGGTCTGCTGACAAGGTAGAAACACTTCTCTCAAAACAATGTAAACAGCTTTTCTAAAGATTTTTTCCTCTTTGAGAGACCTCAAACACTTTCATGAAAGAGGTCAGTGTTTATTTTCTTGTTTCACCCTGACCAGAACTGAGGATTCAATTCAAACAAGGAGTGTTTTTCTATTTTTCAGTCTCTTTTCTAAATGCAGTTGCAGTGGGTGCAGTTTGTTTCACTTCTTCCTCGATGCAGTTGGCCACCAGCTTGGTTTCGACCATGCTGAAGATCCTTGCAGACCTTCAGGGGAAGTGAAAACTCAATTATGTTTCAAAGGAGAAGCTTCAAACAAGTTTTAATAAATGCCAGTCGAGGGATGCTCTCTGTTTTAGCCTTAATAATGGGAAAAATACCAGGTTGCAGCATCCCGTTGCTCCATGAAAATAACCACAACTCATGATAAATAAAATTTTTAACTGGTTTTCCCTCTTCCTAGTTAGATTTTCCTGTTGGCTAGATCATGTGCATGCATTTTTCATGGGTTCCTAGTTCATCCCAGAGAACAGCAAATAACTCTTAGCACTAGACCAAGCTGAAAAAAAATATCAATGGATGATTTTCCACCAGAAAAATGATTATTTTTTTTTAGGAATAATATTTTAATTACAGTACTTTTATAATCTAACTAATATTACTGGAATGAAACCACTGAGGATGGAGAAGAGTCCAGAAAGATTTTGTTCTCACATTTGGCTTTTCTATCAAAATGGATGCTCTAAAATTCTTTCTTAAGAAATTGACTCAAATTTTTGATGGAAATCTGGTCTATTCTTGAGACTTTGAAATAGAACCATTGCTACAAAGTAGGATTTTGGTTTCCTGCCCAGTACTGACAAGCT
>NW_008655580.1:9353-12098 GCF_000695815.1 Acanthisitta chloris
CTCCTGGGTCAAGTCAGTACAAACCCTTTTGGTTTTTGGATTAGTGAGACAAGGGACTCCTTTTAAGCACAGGCTCATTCTTGATTTCTCCCTTTCTCAGGATCCCTTCAAGGTTCCTCTATGTGCTTGTGAGTTTATCCATGGCTCTGGTGTTCCTCACCCTGATCTGCACAGTGGTAAAGCCTTGACAGGGCTAAGGTCCCCAAGACACCAGTGACTTGCTGTGAAGAGCTCAGGGAGGGAAATCTCCTGCAGTTATTTGCAACAGGGGGGAAGATAACCCTGTCTCTCTCCTTTATTTCTTTTTTAACTTTTCCTTCAAGTGACCCAGAATAAGTGCTTCCATGCACAAATATTTCTGCAGCATCACTGGAGAGAAGGAGAGGGATGGGTGGCTCAAACCAGTCTGCTTAGCCCAAAAGAATAACAGGGTTTTTTTCCTCAGGTTGTTCTGATTCTAATTCCTTTAAATATTTTTATTTGGGATTAAAGCCAAAAATCCTCAGCTATTTGCACAGCCCTAATTTGAGCTCTCTGGAGTGGGGTGTTGCCTCTGTCGACTGTTTATTTTCCAGCTGTGAGAGGTACCTTCTGTTTGGTGAGGATGAGTGTATGGCAGCAGCAGCCAACATCTGTCTGTCAGCTCAGCACTAAAACAGCAAGAGACCAAACTGTGCCCTGAAGATGATGGCTGGAAAGGTGCTTCGACTGAATGTGGTCCCCCTCCCAAACACAGATGCAGTCAGTCAATCCTTCATGGAGAACAATGGCCAGAAAGCATCAGAGATCTGCAGCCCTGGGAAGCACAGCCAAGGCCCATGATCAATATTAATGGTGGCCCCAGGGTGTTGCTGGGTCCTGGTTAGAACTGTGCTGATACTATTCTTATCCTTATGCTAATGCCTTCTCTTTCATTCCTCCATCAGCAACATCTCCCACCCAGCTGGAGCTCAGTGTCCTGGAGAAGGGAGTGCTTAAAGGTGAGGTCAAGGTAATTTCAAGAGGTGCTAAAAGAAAAAGCAAGGGCAGGCTGGAAGCCAGGAAAGGAAAATTGGCCCTATTGTTAAAGAAAGAAAAGAACATCAGAGAGCTTTTTAAAATGTCAAAAGTGGAGTATTGCTGTGTGCTCTTTGCTTATTGAGCAGACTTGGAGCGACATTTGCCTTAAATATACCTTCCATACAAATATACAGGAACATGTTTTTTAGTGTACTTTAAACATAAGCTATAATAGTCTCTGGATAAAAAGGCAGTCATTATTTCTTCGAGCACACTCTCTACTGCCGAGCAAATGTTCCAGTGTGGCAGGATGGTGGCTTTAAAAATAGCTGCTCACTCCAGAGCCTCTGAGTGTGGCTGGGAGGTAAATTAAATGTTTGACTGTGAGCAGTCATTGATGTGGTCCAAGAGCTGCAGCCAGCAAGCCCTCGTTTCACTGAAGCCAGTGGAAATACGAGGCAGTGGGAAAAGCTTGCAGAAAGAGAGAAGGTTTGGACGTCTTCAGGAAGCTCCAGGTCTTTTGGGAGCTGTTTTCAAAAATCATTTCTTGCTGAACTGTTAAATATCACAGTAAACTGGGTGGAAGGGCCCTGACAAGGTGTTATCTTGGATGGCAAACCTGTGCCATTCTTCAAAGTACTTATCCAATCTCTTCTTCAATATAGAATCATAGAACCATAGAATTTAGGGGTTGGAATGGACCTTACAGATCATCTAGTCCCAACCCCCTGCCCTGGACAGGGACAACTCTTTGCTAGATCAGGTTGCTCAAGGCTCCATCCAGCCTGGCCTTGAACACCACCAGGGTTGGGGCAGCCACAGCCTCCCTGGGAAACCTGTTCCAATGTCCAATATCCAGAGACAGAGACACATGTGCCTCTGCTCAGAGACTCCAGTGCTTCACTGCTCCACCAACTCAAAGGGTTCTGCCTGAATCTCCCCTGCTGTAACTTGAGCGTGTTATTTTTGTCCTACCCACAACTGAAATGGGGAAAAATGTATTTCTTCTTTACTTTATGTCCTTTGAATTCTTCCTCACTTCTCCAGACAGAACAGACCCATGTCTTCTGTCCTTCCCAAGGTCAAGTTGTGGTTTTGGGTGCTTGCTTACCCCAGCTGTTGTCTCCTCTGAACTCCCTCCAGCGAGTTCAAGACGTTCTTAAATTGCCTCCAAACTGAGCACAGTAGCTGATGCTAAAATCTTACAGACTTGAGTTATTTCATGTGTCTTATCAGCACCAATCCTGTTTGTATGTCACAGTACAATATCTGACTTTCTTGCAACAGCGATGTTGATTTGCAGTCAAGTTGTGACCTGCTAAAGCCTACAGTTCCTTTCCTACCCAGATGATACCAAAGTAGCTTCTTATCTCCCACAAACAGGAATGTCTGTTCCTGCCTACAGCTGAGACTTTGAATTTCTCCTCATTGAATTTCATCCTACCATTTTTCTGAATCTTTCTCGGATTTTTTGGGGGTTACTTTACATTCACTTGTGATCCAGCATGGAGCAGCTTGCCCCAAGCTGGAGCTATTTGCAAATATAATAAGCCTCTTTTCTATCCCATTATTAATGCTAGTGATGAAGATACTGAAGGATGCAGAACCCTGCAAAGATGTCTTTTGGGCTGCAAATACCTCCAGTCTCACTGTGAGTGCCTGATCACTGAGGACAATTAATACAGTCACGGGGTACTGTTAATTACCCTGGGATGAGGTCCCAGTGCTGGTCCTGCACTTTGGCCA
>NW_008655581.1:0-12170 GCF_000695815.1 Acanthisitta chloris
GCTGCTGGGGTTAAACCACAACACCCTCAAATGGTGTTAGTGGAACTAAATGGTAAATTCTGGCCATGCACGAACAACCAGGGCAGTCTCTGTGGGTTTGGGAGGTGTTTTGCATCCCTTTGTGGTGGAATAAATACAGGAGTTGGTTTGGGGGTGCCCCCCAAGCCTGGAGCAGTATCTCTGGCGTGGAGCAGGGGCCAAGCCCAAGGTCCCTGCTGGAAAGGCAAGCGAGCAGGCAGCCCTATTCAGTGAATAAAAATGGGAAATGCATCCAAGTGGAGATACAGTATCTTTGTAGTAATAAAAGCAGTAGTACAGATTTACTGGGGAAGGAGTTTTAACTGTAATACTGTGGAATAGTGGGTTATTTTGTGTTCAAGAGCTACATTTATCACAAAAATGATGATATACAAATCACTTCCATATCACAAAATGTTCTTGGTCAAAATTGGCTTGAGGCAAGTGATATCTTCGAGTAAACAGTATATGAAGACCATATCTTAAAATGATAGATCACCTAATTTTGTTCTGACAGAGGTTTTTGCCGCAACAAACATCTGTCACTGAAATACCAATTCAGAGATATGGAAGCCAAATTGTGGAGGTTTTCCTGGGGTTTGTTGCTCCGAACTTACGGAACAGCACTGGTAGTCGTGTAGATATGTGGAGATAGGAGGCAGCTTGTGGGTTTGGCACTTTGAAGGATTGAGTTCGGGGTTTTTTAAGAGCTGCAGAGGGTTTAAAATGCAGATGAGGAGCTTGGGAAGTGCCTGTCAGGACCTAGAGGAGGGAGAGGAGTCTCTTAATGCGGAGGGTGCCAGTCCTAAACACAGCTGAGCTGCCCTTGGAACGGAACTGCTGACCCCAATCTCCACCTGCATATGGAAATGGTCATCAAACCCTGCCTTCTGGTCCTGGGCATTTACAGAGGTGATTACCTTTGATTTGCCTGATGGATGCTCAGGGTGTGAACGCAGGAGAAATCTGAATAGCGATTAGAAGTGTAAATATCGATGGAACATCTACATGTGTGGGAAAAATCCTAGTGGCTGTTGAAAGAGGCATTTCTGTTTAAAATGTCCAGACACTCCTACTGGACATGCAAATGGCTATGGAAAGGCTAAAGAGCTGTTAAAAATATGAGTGTCTGTTAGGAAATCTAAATAGCTGATAAAAATTTACGTATCTATAAACATCTAAATATCTCTTTAAAATATAAATACCTATTACAAGTCTAAATATGTATGAAAAATCTAACTATGAAAAATCTAAAGATCTATGAAAAATCTAACTATGGAAAGTCTAAACATCCATGAAAAGTCTAAATATCTGTGAAAAGTCTAACTGAAAAATCTAAATATCTGAAAAATTTAACTGAAAAATCTAACTGCAAAATCCAAATATCTGTGAAAATCTAAGTATGAAAAAACTAAATACTTGTGAAAAATCTAAATATCTAAAAAATGTAAATATCTGTGAAAAAAACTCTGTATCTGTGAAAAATCTCAATACCTGAAAAATCTGTGTGAAACATCTCAATATCTGTGAAAAGTCTGTCTGTTGCAGTGGGAGCAGTTGCTGGGATGTGTGGAGTTAGCACCTAAAAAACTCTAGTGCAGAAGATGTGACTCCACTGCTGAAAGGAGTTTTTAAGACGATTTTGTGTTGAGTCGTGGTGGGAAAAGGAAATTTGGCTGCAAACTCCCAACATTCTGTGATGTTTTGCAGCCAGGATCGAATGGCAAATACCAAGTCCTTGGAGGAGGGAAATAGTTCCTGGTTCTGGCAGAAATTGGTCCAAGTTTGTTATTACACATCACATACTTCGGCCTCTTTACTTCCAACCCCAATGATGTCTAACCCTCCGTGAGCAACGTCCCAGGCACTTGGGTCCCACTTAAATGCACAAAAATACAATATAAATATGCAAATTCATTACTTTTTGTGACTTTAGCTAGTTTTTGCTCCTTTTAAATGTTTCTGTAATCAAAGCTGGAGGATTTGGGAAAGCTTTGTTTGCTCCTCAAATTCACATTTTAAGCATAAATTTCTCACAGTAAAGTTGTGTTTAATTTCCGTTTCTCTGGCTAAACTCAGTGTGGAAAATGGAAGCCAAATTTGAACTTGGTAAACTATAGATAATAAGATCAACTTGGAAGTTGAGGGGTTTTACCTGTTTTATCAATCATTATAATTAACTAATGAGTTTTGGTGCATTGTTTTTTAGGCACACTTAGTATGCTCTTGTTTTCAGGGGCACACGAGTCAAAATGGATAAAGTAATGATAATAAAAGTTAGTAGAATAGAAATAACTAATCAGTGAATTCAACCTGCTCTAAAAATTGCTGCTGGTTACAACAGCAAGTCTGGGGATGTTGATGAGGTTGGACTTGATGATCTTTGAGGTCTTTTCCAACCCGGTTGATTCTGATACTTAAACTAGTGTCACAAGAGCAAGAAACTGTGACTTTTCTCTGAGTTCCACATCACCTAAAGCATATTCTGAGGTTTGTTTGCACAGAAAAGGAGTTCAAAGTGCTTTGTGTTCCCCTTCAAGAGTATGAAAATTTGGATCCATTTGCCATCAAAAGAGTTAATTAAGGGATGAACAAACAATGGTTTTTATTGATGTTCTCCTGCAGCTTTCGGATCAGCCTCTTCAACTTGGTCTTCAGATCAGATGTGAGGAGAAATGTTTTCCCTGTGTTGAGGCACTGAGATATTGCCCAGGGAGGTGGTGGAGTCACCATCCCTGGAGGTGTTTGAGGCATCTGGATCTGGCACGGGAGGATTTAGGGCTTAGGGGTTAGAGCAGTGACAGGTTAATTGTTGGACTTGATGATCTTAGAGGTTTCCTCCAGCCTTGATGGGTCTATGATTCTCTTCCACCTTCATCATCATCATCTGCTTCAATTGGAGTTACTCTCTGAGCACTTGTTTCATTTGGCCCAAAAGCTGATAAACTCTTTCTCAGGCTTTTTTATGCAAAAAAAATTCCCTTAAATTTCATGAGGTGCAAATGGAAGTGCGTGAGGTGCTGTCTGTGCTGTGAGGAAGGGTCATCTCCCAGTTTCTGTGGAGTGGGAGCACAGAGGACCCTCCACTGTGCCCACACACACATCCAGCAGTGGAAATAGTAGTTTCCCTCCTGTTCCCAGGTGGAAAACACTGCCTGGTGTCAGAACAGCAGCTCCTGGTGAAGGATTGTCCATCCTGAGAGCTGCCTGTGCCTCGAGAGCCGTGGGCTGCAGGGAAGGGGTTAAAGAAGTCATAAAAAATGAAGGATCCTAATATTAAAGTGGGGGGAAAATGTGGGTGAACGACATATTTTTTACACACCTCAACTGTCAACATTTCTAATCAAATCATCCAGCCTTCTTGCTTCTTAAATGATACAAGCAATATTTCCTGTAATAAACACCCCTAAGTCTAATGAGAGGCCCTAAGGCAACTTCAAATGTATGAATTCATTATAATTGAACAACATAATCTGCAGGGCAAAGATGCCTTGCTACCCAGTCTTTTAACTTCTGCAGCTTGGGTGTTCTATGAAAAATGTTCTACATTTTGTTTACAATGTATTGCTACTGTTTTGAAGTATCGTGTGCTCCTGTAGTACATAAGATGGGGAGGCATAATGGAGGCAAAAATCAAGGAGGCAATCTTTCATTTTGCTGGGGTATGAAAAATTCAAAAGACTGGAAACTCACCCAGAGAAAATTTTTTGCAAGCATATTATTTCCCCATGTTTCGATCAATTTGTCTGTCAACCATGCTGAGAGGTGGAAGGGGCCAGCAAAAGCAATTTAGCTTGTGAGGTCCAAAATAGAAATGTTTTAGGAAACCTTGTCACACGTTATATTTTTTTATAGGAGAACTGCTGTGGGTTTTATTTGCTAGTCATATTATGAAGAGAAATTGGTATCAATCATCTAAATCACCTCTGAATATCTGATAGAACAGTTACTTTTGTGCATATAAATAAGGGGGGAAAATATTTAAATGAAGCTTTTAAAGCAGAACAAAACCTTTGGGTAGACAACAGGCTCTGTGCTCAGGTTTTCCCACTTCAGAAGTATCCTGTGCATTTTAATTGATGGGACCCAGATGACATCATACTGAATCATCTTGCATATGAACATATTGACCTCTCTGTGCCTTTAATTAAGCTCTGATTGCTTCATGAGAAGTTTGCAGTGGATTGATAGATGTGTGCCAGGCGCCGCTTGAACTCGGCGCGTGCTGTGTTCACACGGGGCTGGGGAAGGGACCAGATGTGCGGGGAGAAATTAATCCCCTCATTTGGGGCTTCCTATTTATTTATATGATAAATACAGCTCTGTCACTCGTCAGATCTTGTCGAGCAGCTCAAACTTCAAGTTTTGTTGCAAACAGCAACTTTGTTCAGTCTCTTGTCCGCGGTGCTTCGCTGGCACTGAAATGTGGCTGTTCCAGGGTGGCCTAGAGAAAGTTCACTCACTGTCACCTACAGGGCTGGAAGGCAGCTGGGGAAGGTGTTTCCACAGATGCAGCCAAGGTGTGTGGTTGGTCAGCTGAAAGCAGGATGTCATAGAATCAGTCAGGTTGGAAAAGTCCTCTGAGATTGAGTCCAGCCTATGACCTAACACCACCATGGCACTAAGTGCCACCTCCAGTTACTCCTTAAACACCTCCGGGGTGTGACTCCACCACCTTTGGTGACTCCACCACTGCTCACATCAGCGAGGTTCACCCCAAAGCAAGGCCAAGACTGAGTGTTTTGGGTCCCCTTATAGCAGAAGTGAGACTTCAGGCAAATGTAAGAACAGATAGTTGGTTGTTGAGGGTGTTGGGATGACCATGAGGGGAGGAGGAGGTGGAGAAAATGAGAACAGTGCAGGTGATGGGAGTGTTGAGTAAGAGAGAAGGTTTGGAAGAGGCGATGGAACCATATTTGGGGATGATGTGGTGGTTAAAGTGAGGTGAAGGAATGTGGTTTTCTCAATATTTGAGTTGTATGAACAAGTGAAATAGAAAATACAGTTTTAGCAGAGCAGGTAGGAGGGCAGGTGGAACTCTTCCAGCAGTGAAAGTGTGATAGTCTGGTTCATCCAGACTTGGCACTGTCAAGGATGACACATTATTAGGGCAAAGATGTTTTTTAGAGGAAAGCTGGAGAACTGCTTCTAATTGAAAGAGGCAACAGGAGAGCAGGATGCAACATGAGGTACAGTAATTATAACTTTATGAGTTACTGTTGCAAAAGTAATAACCAAATTTGTCGTGTAGAGTGGCAGACAGGAAGGGAACAGAAAACCTGAAGCACAGGAAAGAAAAGAGAATAGGGAACAGGAAGCACAGCACAGACACGTGGCTTGATTTTTGGGGTAGGAGTTGAAGTTGACCCTTGTGGGTCCTTTCCAACTTGATATATTCTGTGATGAATTTTTCTAGCATTTACTGTGAGGAACAGCAGTGTCTCAGGATTGTCTCTGAACCAGCTGAGTCAGCAGTGTCCCCTCCAGAGGACAAATCCTTTGTCCTGTTCTTAATGGAAGATACAGTGAGAAATCATCTCTGTTCCTCTGTTTAGTGACATTGGTCACTCTCAGGTCCTCTGACACTTGTGGCTGGTGGTGAGAAACTGTCTCTGCTAGTGAGGGCTGAGCTTGTCCAGTTGTCTTGTATGTCTCATCATCTCTTGTTGGTTGTTTTATGGTTTATATGCATTGTCATTTTCTGCTCCCTCTGAAAGAGATCCTGAACATCAATTGTTCTCATCACCCTGTGGCAAAGATTGCTGAGAAACTCCCCAACTATTACTTTTACCTTCTGATCAGAGACTTGTTCTGCTGAGGATAAACACAGTCCAGGTCCTCTGCTGTGCACTTGAGCCTGGTCTGTGATTTTCCCAAGGGCAGAGAGCTCTGCTGTTCCCTTGGAGAGGCTCTGCCATGGCTTGGCAGGTCCCTGTTGCCCCTCTGTGTTCCCCACAGATGCTCTTGTAGTGTCAGACTGTCATTCCAGGCTCTGTCGTTTTCCTTCATTCATGCTCCTTGACCCTTGCAGATTGTACATTTTGGTACATAAAACCAGTTTAATTACCACTTTTACCTGCTGGTGGTTAACATTTCATGCTGCACCTAGTGCCACGTGAAGCTAATGTGGTTATTTAGTGATCCTTTAGATCAGCTCTCCAAGCTCTGATAAGATTTACTCTGCAAAATCCTACAGGTTGGAACGTTCCAGAAGAGTCAGAAATAAATGGATCACTCCAGACCAAAGTCCCATGCAAGTGGTGGAGAGAGATGGACTGTATTAGCCAAATAGGATGTTCTTTGGGCGTGGAAAGATTAAATTCAAGATGATTTGTTGGGGAGGGCTGGGTGGTTATTTGTAGTTGGTGTCAGGGCTGGGGATTTACTGCTCTTGTGATAAATTTATATTGTTCCAAACACAGAGGCTGTATTTTCCCTATTCCCAGCACATGGATGTGAGTCCTGCAGGGGGAGCAGAAATTTTAGTGCTTTTAATATTCTCTCTATTGTGCTTTAGAACAGTTTTGCTTCTTAGGAGAACATTCCTCTAACAAGTCAATACATTTTTGTTCCTGTAGACCTTCAGTTTTGTAGAACTTTGTTTTGCTTTCCTCTTATTTTGTTTTTTTTTTGTTGTTGTTGTATGTTTCCACTTGTGATATTAGACTTCTCAACACCCATTTCAGAAATGGCAAATGGTCCCTAAATTTCTGATGATTTAAGCATCACTTGTAATACCTTCAGGTTTTCCTGCCTGTATGGTATATTTCCTGATAGGTCTAAGTCCTTCACTCATTTCCTTCTGGGCTCAAACTGCTCTTTTGGAAACTTTACTGGTTTTTTTCATGGGCAAAAACTTGGATGGGATAAGAACTTTGTGGGAAATCTTTTGCCTTTAAAAAAACCTCCTGGAACCTAAAAATTAAGTGATTTTGCTAAGTTTTTAGGGTTTGCTTTGTAGCACCTAAATGCTGAAATATCACTTAGGGAGGTATTTGATTAGTGAATGTTGTGTCTCTACATGGCTGGGAGAGCTGGAGGTGTTCAACTTGGAGAAGAGAAGCCCCAGGGAGACCTTAGAGCCCCTTACAGTGCCTCAAGGGGCTCCAAGAGAGCTGCAGAGGGACTTGAGACAAGGCATGGAGGGACAGGACACAGAGAATGGCTTCCCACTGCCAGAGGGCAGGTTAGGTGGGATGTTGGGAAGGAATTCCTGGCTGTGAGGTGGTGAGGCAGTGGCACAGGTTGCCCAGAGCAGCTGTGGCTGCTCCATCCCTGGGAGTGTTCCAGGCCAGGTTGGACTTGGAGCAACTTGGTCTGGTGGAAGGTGTCCCTCAAAGGGAGTGGAACCAGATGAGCTTTGAGGTCCCTTCCAACCCAGACCAGTGTGGGATTCTACATACATCTGTGCAGCTACACTATAGCTACAGAAACACTTTCAGAACTACCTAGTTAATCAATAAAATTCATTTGATTAACATTGGCCTGTAAGAACAGAGCAAGAGGGAGCAGATACTTGGATGGAAATGCAAAGCCAACAGTTACAGGTCTCTGGAACTGAAGGTAGAGATTTGTTCTTCATCATTATACTTGCTGGTTTGGGCTAAAGCACAGACGTGTGAAAGGCTGATGCCAGAAGTGGTGCAGGAGTTCATTTGCTCTAAATTTCAGAGTCATTAGGTTCAGGCTGGAACTGTTCAGAACTTGATTTCTCCTTGGTTCAGTTTTCTGCATGTTGCATTGCAAAGTTTGGTTCCTGCTGTAGCATGAGCTCTTTGACTCCTGCCAGGGCTCTCATTTCCTTTCTCCTGGCTTTTCATGAATATTAAGTGCTAAAAGATTGAATATTTCCCACTTTGTAATTGGGGGGAAATCAAAATGTGCCTTTCTGTCTCCACCCTCTGGCAGCAAGGCTGAACGTTCCTGCTGGGCACTGGGAGAGAAGAGCTCCATGGAGCTCCAATTCCTGTTTCCTCTGCATGATTTTCTTTTCTTTTTTTTTTCTTCAGATTTTGTTTTGTTTTTACAAAATATTGGTTTATTGAGAGATGTGTTACCCTCAATTGACATATTGACATTTCCAGGAACTGTGGTTATTGTTTTGAGAAATACAATCCTACACTGACAGATTCCTATCATTATTTGGAACCGTTGCTGAGGGTTAGTGAGACAAGGCTCATAAATAATGAAAGGGAATCATATTGGGGAGAACAGCAGCAAGTGTGCAGTGCTGACACTGGGTGATTCCTGCTCGCCATGACATCACACAGCACATTGTGGGGGGGGGTGGCAATTAACTCTCATCACTAACTACCCACCAGAGCCATCAGCAGCCCAGGGGAGAACTAGGCTCACACCATTTGCCTCCCCAGTGCCCCTCAGCCTCCCTCAGTGTTGTGCTGGAGCAGCAGACACCGATGCCAGTGCAAGAAATCTGCTTGAACCTTGGGAGAGTTTTGACGTGGCTTCTAGTAACCTAAATTTTTTCATGCTATAGTTTCAGAGAGTTTATTATTTGACAGCTGGGGAAGAAGTTTCACATTGGACTGCATCTGATTTGCAGTTTTACAGGGAGCAATTGGCAGGGAAGGGGGAAAAAAAGAAAGGAGAAACAGGGCTGGTTCTGGAGGAGTTACATAAGGCAGAGGCTCATCAGCTGAACCAAAGCTTGACCTGGTTTGGGGATGTGTTTCTCAAGTTAGCAGAGAGCTCTAATTAACCTCCTGTTAAAGTAAATGAAATAATTTCGCTAATTCTGAGGTAACAAATTTCTCCCTGCTGTTATTTCTGGAAGCAGGTAAGTTTCATAGCAAATGCCCTTTGCATGCCAGAAATGTGTTTCCATTATTATTTAACGTTATTCCTGCACTGGTGCTGCCCCTGGATGTGCTGTGCAAGTGCCAGGCTTGAAGAGAGCCTAACATACATTGCCATAATTATTTTAATGAGAGAGAATGGAGAAGATGCTTCTGAGCCATCTGTCAACAGGCAGCAGTCATGGGCTTTATTCACTCCTAAATTGTTCTTCAGGACTGAATACTGAATCCTCCATTACTCCTTCTAGGTCAACAGCATTTATAATCTTCTTGGTTCTCTGTGAAGTCTACAAATTATTGCTCCAAAGACACTCATTAGTGTCGTGGTCTCAAATTGAAGCTTCCCAGTGTGTTACCTGCTGCTCAGAGCACTCACCTTCCTCCCGAGCCCCACAGCCACAGAGGGGGACATGAGCCCTTGTGCCACTCTTGAACTGGAAAATCCTGTCATCAAAAGATGCTCTAGAAAATGCTGAGAGTGCTTTGATATTAGCTAACTGGTTTCTCACAGGGCTTTTATGTTTAAAAAAGCAAAGCCCCTCTTATTTGTCAGCAGGTGCTTGGGGAACCTGAGGGGAAGGAGGATTGGCAGAGTTTAGATTATTCCACATGATTATTCTCTTGATGGTTTTGATCTGTATCAAGAAGAGTTGTGGCAGCAGCACTAGGGCAGTGCTCATCCCCCTGGCCTGGGCACTGGGGAGGTCCCAGCTCAGTGCTGTGCTCAGCTTTGGGCACTCACTGTCCAAAGGCCATTGAGGCACTGAGCAAGTTCAGCCAAGGGCAACGAGGGCAGCAAAGGGCTAGAGCACATGGGCAAGGGCTGAGGGAGTTGGGCTTGGTCAGCCTGGAGAAGAGGCTCAGGGGTGACCTCCTGGCTCTCTGCAACTCCTGCCAGGGCTGGATAGAGGTGTGGGATGTGTGTCCTGCCAGGGCTGCAGGGAGAGGACTAGAGGGAATGGCCTTGAGCTGAGCCAGGGCGGAGTCAGATTGGATGTGAGGAGAAATGTTTTCCCTGTTGTGGTGTTGAGGCCCTGGGATATTGCCCAGGGAGGTGGTGGAGTCACCATCCCTGGAGGTGTTGAAGAGGTGTCTGGATCTGGTGCTGGAGGATCTGGTTTATGGGTTGTTAATGGTTGGACTTGATGATCTTAGAGGTCTCTTCCAGCCTTGATGGTTCTATGAATCTATGACTTTATTGGCAAGGAATTTGTTTCAGCCAGAATTACTCCAAGTCAGCAGTGTTACCCTCCCATGGAACAGCCTCCTCCATGATGTTGTGACCATGCCAGTGTGAGATCCCAACACATCCACTTGGCTTTTGAAATGTGATATATAAATATCTAAAATGAGGACCATAGAGTGACATTTTGTGGCCCTGGCCCTACTTTATGAGGCCTTTATTTACATTATTCTTCAATATTTGCTTCTCATTATTCTCTTCCACTTGATGTATAGAAATGGCACCAGCCTGGACCTGAGTTGTAAGTTAGCTCTGCTCCAAAGCATAGGAAATGTGTAAGTTTTTCTGTTTCAATAACCCCTTCTTCACTTTAGTTATATGGACCTATATATTAGTTATATGGTTCTATAATGTTATGTACTTTTATATATACATTAATTGGAACAAATTTATCATGAAAAGGTCAAAACTTCTAGATACCATTAATCAATATGACCTTTCCCACCTGTATCTTCCATCCTTTACACACAGCATTGAGTGGCAAAATTGCCTAGAAAAATATCTTAACCTTCCTTAAATACTTTTGAAAATATTATTTCACATGGTTTTCCTCTACTCCTGCTGTTCCTGTTTGGAATGAGATTGTGATGTCTGAAACCAATTTGATTTGCATTTGGAGTCTTGGTGGTATTGGGACATCTCTAAATGTTCCCACAGGCTAAGACCACTTCATATTCATATAGAGCTTCAGATTACTGGGAACAGACTAAAAAGTAACTTAGACTCAGTGAGGCTAAAGATTTAGTGGTTTGGGGTTTTGTTAGCTCTATGAGGTTTGAAAAGTAAAAGTGGAGCTGGAATATGGCAGCACAGAATTACAGACTCTAAGAGTCCCAGACTGGTTTGGGTTGCAGGGACCTTACAGCTCATCTCATTCCAGCCCTACCATGGGCAGAGACACTTCCACTAGAGGTGAAAATTAAATATTCTACTTTTGTAAATTTTAATTTGCAACTTTTTAAAACATAGATGGGGAAAAAAATCAGTTTTCAAACTGTTTGGTTTTAAATTTGCCTCATTTAACCACAGCTCGAAATACAATTCTATTACCAAAAACCCAAGTTGGCAGGAGCTGCTCTGAGCATCCTGTGGCACTTTCCATCGCTGCTCTGTTTTGCAAACCAGGCACTGGTGCCACTGCTGATTTCTTTTGTAACTCTTTCATTTTGAACAGTGAATCTTTTCCTTCCTCTCCCTCCTTAGCCACTGCAAATCAGCCTTTTCATGGCCTGTGTGATATTAATCTCCATGGGGTGGACACCTCTATGCAGGTGCTATAGCTCTCCCCCTCCTCCCGTTATTTCAGGTTTTAATCTCCCTGCCTGTGATTTATTTACTTATGTCGTATGTAATGTGTCTGACTTCTTGCCCTCGCTCTGCTTTCCCCTTTGTATACATTGGATGTGTTCTTGCTGTTTCATTGTTGTCTTCACCTCTTGCTGTTCCTCCTTGGGACACTCTTGTTTGATATCATGTTCTCCCGTGATGGATTTCCTGCAGTTTGCTGACTCTTGTTTAACTTTCCCTTGGATTATTACACAAATTGCTTTTGGTGTTTGCTGCAGTTGAAATGGAAGAAGCAAAAAGAGCAGGGCTGTGGTCCAGGGAAGTACAGGCTGCAGTGTGGAGCTGCTTTGTGTTGTTAGATTTCCCTAATCACATCATCTCCTCACTGCAGCCTTCATGGTGTTGGTGCACACTCATCCTCCCTCCCACAAGGAGCTGTTGGGACCTTGATTCACTCTGAGAGTAAAAGATTTTGATGGAGGAAAAGGCAAAAGGAAACTTAAGGCAAATTCATGGACTTTGGCACTAAATAGCAACGTTTATAGTATCACTGGTAGAGCTGAGATGTTTGTGCAGGTATTGGTGTGTAGAGTCAGATGAAAAGCAACCCCTAAGCTATTTACATGGGCCTGGAATGACAGGACAAGAGGGAAGGGCTAGATGGAAGACTGGGAAGGAATTCTAGACTGTTAGGGTTACTCATTTATTAATAGCATCCTTGTCTTTAAAACCCTTCAAATTACATGTTTCCTACAGGATTCACAAGTTGAAGTAGGACCAGAAGGATTTATGGAGATGGTTTCCCT
>NW_008655581.1:12208-16091 GCF_000695815.1 Acanthisitta chloris
TTTCCTGTGAGGGGGGTGAGGCACTGGCACAGGTTGTCCAGAGAAGCTGTGGCTGCTCCATCCCTGGAAGCTCATCTCCCAGTGAGCTCCGGCTGAAAATGAAGCATTTCATTAACATCAGGTTCATTAGGTTATTTAAAATTAAGCTTGGGGTTCTTGGTTAGAGGCAGGGGCCAAGCTCATTTTGGTTAGGGGTTGAGGGAGGTGGAAGTGTCACTGTGTCCATCTCCCTGCTCAGTCTCTCTGTCTTTGGGGCCTTCCCTACTTCACGGGAGGCAGATCCGGAGTAACAGAACACACTCCTTTGCCTTTGTGCTGTGTAGTTTAATATTTCAGCGAGTACAGGGGGCTGCTGTGATTAGTTTTCCATTAGTGTTTGGGCCCTTCCCTGCTCCATGCTCTGCTCCCATAAAGTTTGCTATTGAAGCAATGTTTTCCCCTGGATTCATTGAATGCGTTTAAAGTGTAACACCCAACTATTAAAATTATTGCATCTTTTCCTTCACCACCTTGTCAAATAAAATGTCTCATTACCATGCAAATAGAAGTGGTTGCTGCTGCCAGGCGGGGAGAATGTGAGGGAGCAGATTACAAGTTCCTGAACCTCTGTGTAACTCCAGCTCTGAGTTGGGAACAAACACCACTTCCAGCCCAGTCTGATGGTTGGGGAGTGAGGAGGAAATGTCAGGCTGAGGCTTCAAATTTGAACAGCTTAATTCACACTCCAGTGTGGCAGCGAGGTGCAGCAAATGTTGGAACTAAGATGCAGTTGTTAACTGTTTGTGTGTTGTAATGTTTGGTTAAGGATGTGCTTAAATCCTTCCAGGACCTAAAGGGGCTTGTGAGAAGGTTGGAGAGGGACTTGTCACAAGGACATGGAGTGATGGGATGAGGGGAAATGGCCTTGAGCTGAAGGAGGCCAAGTTCAGGTTAGATATTAGGAAGGAATTCTGCCCTGTGAAGGTGGTGAGACACTGGCACAGGTTTTTGGGTATGAATTTTTGGTATGTGTCCACTTGTGATATTAGCAGCTTAAAGGGGTCCCAAGAGATCTGCAGAGGGACTTGGGTCAAGGGCCTGGCCTGGAGGGACAGGACACAAGGAATGGCTTCAAACTGCCAGAGGGCAGGGATAAATGGGATATGGGGAAGGAATTGTTCCCTGTGAGGTGCTGAGGCTCTGGCACAGGTTGCCCAGAGCAGCTGTGGCTGCTCCATCCCTGGGAGTGTTCCAGGCCAGGTTGGATGGGGCTTGGAGCAGCCTGGGCGGGTGGGAGGTGTCCCTGCTTGTGGCAGGGGGTGGAACAATATGGTCTTTGACCCAAACCAGTCTGTGATTTTATGATTCTGTGTAGAGATAGGAATGACATTTTATTCACCTCAATACACCAGCTGTGTCTGTCATAGGGACATGTAATCAGGTGAGCAGACATGACACGAGTGACTGTTGCGTTGGGTGTTGTATATTGGGTTTTCGTGTACTAAAACATTGATTTGGGGCTTCTGCATGAATTTGGACATTAGGCTCCTCAGTCCCTGTTCTGTTTAAGAACAGTTACAGTCAGGACAAACATTTGTGTGTGTTTCACAAAACCGATGACTTTGTGCCAGTGGCCTGAACCAGCTGCTCAGTCCTGAGTTGGTTTGTGAAGCCAAAGACCTTCTGCAGTACCTAATTCAGGGTAACTCACTGGCAGGGAGTGAATTGGAGTTGGTTTCCAAAGTACAAACATTTCCTTGGCCAAAAGTTTGCCTGATTTCCAAACCCTCCGCCACCTCTTTATTGGTGTTTGTTCTCTCTAGGAACAATCATTTAGCATGCAAACAATTAGCAGTTCTTCTACTGGAGCCTAGTCTTTAATGTCAATATTTTAGTTCTCTGCCTTTGCTGTGCAAAACAGTGGAAATGGGTAATTCATCCAAAATAAATATGCAATTTTGAAGCTGATTTTGGAGCAGATGACTGTGAGGAGGTGCTGGAATGAAGCCAGTGGCTCCTCATCTTGTAGTTCCCAGAATTAATTTCCTCACAAGTACAAAAGGCTACAATGCAAAATTAATTCAATCCACACTAAATGTTTGTGTTTGCTGCTTGTTTTCTGCTCCTTCTAGACATGTTCATCCCCTCTTCTCTTTCATTCTTTCCATCTCTTCCCAACAGCAGAAAAATAAACCAGCAAAGTCCTGTATCTTCAGTAATGCTGTTCCCAAGGTTTGGTGTTTGGCCTTGCTTTGGGAAAGGGAAAGTTGCTTTTCAGACAACTTGTCTAAGGATAATCTAAGCTTTTAATGGTGAGTTTTCTTCTCCTTCCCAAAGCATCTTCTGTGCTCTGTCCTCACTCCCTCGTTGGGAGAATGGTTGTATTTAATTACAGCACCACTTGGGGTTGCTCCTTAAAAAGGGGAGATGGAATTTCAGGTCACACACACACACAAGGTCAACTTTGCATATATCATAGGCAGCACCTGATTAAATGAGTAAAAATATGCCATAAAGGAGGAATTTAGGTCTTGTGATAGCAGCTAAAAAATGGCTTATTTTTTGCTCCACTCTGCTGCAATAAGAGTTTTTTAAGTGATTATTGTTTCTCTAAGTTGTTATTTTTAATGACTTTATGACTATCTCCAACTGCTCACACAGGTCTGAGATGTACAACTTTGTTCCTGATCAGGCTTTGCTGCTAAGCTGTGCTAAAGCACAGATTTTATGGGACAGGGACTGGCTGAATGGATGGGATTTCCTCAGCTGTAAATCCATGACAAAACAAAGCTTTTTGTGGGTTGTTTTTGAGCATCCTCTGTGTTGCAAAGTCACAGTTTGAAGTTCTGGATTTGATAAGTGTAGATATTAATATGGGTGAGGAAGTCAGGAATTGCCCTTAGAGCCTTGTTCTCTGCAATCCTCAGTGCCAGAATCCTTCTCTGGGAGGCAAAATTGCCTTTTTCATGAAAGAGTCAGAGTGTCACCAAGTATGGCTGAGTGCTGTCATTTGTCTCCTGAGACTTTCATGGTGTTTTTATTCCTGCTCCAAACTGTGGCACTGTTCCCTCTTCACCTCTCAGACTGAATGAAATAAGAAGCTTTCTGTCTTAGCCTCTCAGAATCCTCCAGTCCTTCCAGTCCTTCCTTGCCAGGCACACTTGGGGATTTTTTCCCCCCTTTTTATTGGCTAAACATAACTGGAGGCATTATCCTGCAGGATGAGGCTGTAGGATAAGGATTCAGGATGGATTTCTGCTGTCCTTGGCTGAGGAACCACTGAGGAACCTTCTACCCTCCAGAATGCACAACCTCTGCTGGTTTCCATAACACTCCACTGAGACCAAACAGCCAATTTTTGGCTTTTCACATAGATTCTTAGGCCTGCAATTCTCTGTCAAGTACCTGGTTGATAGTTTAGTCCCATCTGTGTGTCTAAGGTCTGTATAACCTTCCAGTTAATTCCACAGTTGTGTTGGGATGACCCAACCCTGGCAATGTTCATTCCAGGTTGGCTGAAGCCTTGAGCAACCTGCTCTGGTGGGAGGTGTCTCTGCCCAGGGCAGGGGTTGGGGCTGGATGATCTCTAAGCTCCATCCCTACCCCTTAGCAATCTATGAATCTCTGATTCACTCTCCAGACTCAGGTTATGTGGTCTGCAATTTGTGTTCTTGCTTCTTCTCTCTCAGCATAACATGAGATTTATCTCCTCTGATAAGTGAGGTGATTTCAGGTAAATAACTGCAGTACAGAAGTATCTGATAGCAAACCAAACACATTTTTGGAGTCAAATGACCACGTTTGTGAAGATGCAGCTGAGTCCTCGTAGCATTGTGCTGTCACATCTTCTCTGAGTGAGGCACTGAATTCAAGCTTGGCTTTCCCCAGGGAGCAAAAATCTCTT